>NW_026906277.1:0-96326 GCF_033807715.1 Cololabis saira | reverse complement strand
CACACACACACACACACACACACATATAGTAATTTAGTCACACGCATACACACACACACACACACACACACACACACACACACACACACACACACACACACATGCATGATCATATACATACACACACACACACATAGACATACACACTGGCTTGTTCACCTGCATGCTGGCTCTCTAGTTTTTGGGTTTAGGTAGCGGTAGCGATAGCTTAGCTCAGACTGCGATCAGATCTCAAGATTTAGGTCGATTGCTGTTCGTGTTTTGGATGGCTCCGTGCCGGTTTCGTGCTTTGTTTGTGGTTTTTTTGTTGCAGATTTCCAGTGCTTGACGTGTGTCTCCGTGTGTTCCTGCTTCCTGGATTGGCAGTGGATGTCGTCACCACCCCCCCCACCCCCTCCCCCCCCCAAAAAAAAAAAAAAAAAAAAAAAAAAACACTGGGTTTGTATGTGTATATTTATGTATGTGTACGCATATGTGTGCGTATATATATGTATATATTACATATAGTAATAATGCACATATATACACTTTTGGTTTCTACCGTCATGGTATCAATCAATAATATGTGTGCAGACAAGGTAAAAAAAAAAAAAAAAAAAAAAAAAAAAAAAAAAAAAGTTGTTACATGATACAGGTGTGTACCGATAAAGGAAGATAAAGGAAGCTCTGAAAACCTCTGAAAAAAATTGTTAACCAAAATTGAATCATTATCCAGGTTAATCTATCCAGCATACTCTCTTGTAATCCCACCAAAGATTATAAAAGAAATGAATAGAATACATTTTAATTTCATATGGAAAAATAAACATCACTATTAGGGATGCACCGATCCGATATTTGTATTTTTGTTTCGGGATCGATATTAAAAACAACTCTAGATCGGGTATCGGTAACAATGGGCCAATCCATAGGAGCAGATCTATTCAATTCTAATTCTATGTGTGCTCTGTGAGTGTTGTCACACGCTAGTCACGTAATGTCAGCACGCCGTGCGGAAGTCTACACTTTTCAAAATGGAGCGAGCTAAAGGATCTGCGATATAGAATTTTGTCACATTACCTCAGCCAGCACATGCGACTGCAACTTGCAATACTTGCAAAGTCAGTGTTTCGAGGAGGTAGTAAAACGTTTTTACTTTTAAGTTTAACAGCACACTGGATGGATGAAAGCTTTGTGCCACACAGTGCAATTCTAAACACAACCTTTATCTTATTTATAAAGATAAAAGAAGCTCTGAAAACCTTAACAAACCATATAGAACTTAGGAAATTCGCTATAAGGAAAAACAAGCTCTATAAATCAAGGTTATCCCTCTTTAAATCATTTTGAACCAATAAAGCCTTTGGAGGTACTTGATATTAAGAACCTTAAAACTTCTTCTGCTGGCCATGATGATATTACAGCCTATCTGATCAAAAAAGTTGATCAATTATTGATCAATTATTGTTCCTTTAATGTGTACTTTTTCTTTGTCACTTGAATCTGGTATTATCCCACAACATTTTTTTTGCTAATAATGAGAAGATAAATCTTGTCCCACTGGCAGATTTTTTTTTACTTATTTCAAGTTAAAATTTACTTGAAACAGGTGAAAATTGTCAAATAAGTTATTTTTCTGGTGTTATTTTTCTGGTGATGACTCTAAATCAGGGGTATTCAACTAAAACTTTAGGTCCAGTCAGAGAAAATGTACTTAAGCGGAGGTCCAGAACATCATAATACATCATAATAAATAAATAAAAAATCTATTGCAGTAGTTCAAACATTAAGAATATTGTGTACACATAAATTCATATAAAAAAGTTCTAATTGAGTTTTTTGTCAAGATGAATTGGCACTAGCCTTAAAAAGGGTAATGTGGTACAACCATGATTCATATTAAAATAAATTAATTTCCTTAACATCTTGACATCTTTTTTTTGTACAAGTTTTCAGTATTTTACAAAAATGGTTGTTTTTTTAATGGTCGCGCCAGATGCCATGCCAGATTGAGCAGAAGATTGATTTAAACACATTAGTGATCTCAAAAAAAGTTTTCAAAACCAGAGTCCTGGTCGGACGGTCGCACCACATGACATTTTGACGCTTAAAACAACAACAAAATCCCAAGTAACTAGTATATTTTGTAAAATTCAAGTGAGTCCATATGTGGGACAGGTAGTTCATATATATGATATTTTTATATCCATTTAAACCTTTTTTGAATCGAAAAAAAAAAGTTTTTTTCAGAAAATATAGGCGTCACGTCATTGACCCAGTCACGCTGTTTACACAGATCTGATTGGCTGAGCAGCATCACGTGGGATGGCTTAACTCGTATGCAATTGGTCTGTAAGGTCTGCTGAACAAATGCCATAAAGTAACGCTGCGCTGGTTAAAATAGAAGTGCCTGGGTCCGCGGAGGACGGCGTCCGGACTGTTGAAATAGCAGTAAAACCACATTCATTGATGAAATGACATGAGGGATGGAAAGAGGGGATGACAGTTTTACTGGGGGGATGATTTGGACCGTTTTTATTTCAGGGGGGAGGCCATCCCCCCTCACCCCCCCTCAACTCGAGTAGTCCTACTGATTATATATCCCACTTGTTGCAAGAATAACTTTCAAAATCAGTAAATAATAATTATAATGAAGTGTCTTGTAAATCAGTCACTTTAAAATCTAAATCCTTATTTTAATTTCAAGTTAACTTACTTTATCTTTGGAACGAGCTCAGCTTCATGTGTAGCGCGTCTCCTCTCTGCTAAACACATACACACACGCACAGACGCACACACCTTCCTCCACGCTGGTTGATACGGGCTGTTGGGGCGGGTGTTAATCGGAACAAACCAATCATCTTGCCCTACTCACAAGCTGCTGGCCTAAGTGGCCTCTGATTGGCCTGGCCCAACTCTCTAACTTAGAAAAAAAGTCAGAGCCGACTGCAGGGAAAACTCAGCCCCGCCTCCCTCTCCAGTGTGAGAGCTGCACTTCTCACAGGGATGAAAACTCAGTTTTCAATTCAAACCAGAAAAAATCATTACAAATCGCCTGTTTGATCTAAACTGCTCAAATCGACATTGTTTTTATATCACAATAAATAACATATTTGCAAAGTTGGAAGTTGACTGGACATTGCATGACAAAATTATAATTTATTTGGAGATTAGTTCATATTTTGAAAAAAGTGAGTGAGTTCATCCAAGATTGTCATATCCACTTGTTCAGAATGGAAGCCTGATTAAATGTACGGATTTTGGGTCAATTTGGACCAAATATTTGAAAGTTAAAACAACTTTTATGTTCATGGCGAGACACCGAAATTTGACAACCTCTGACAGCGACGCCCTTTGATAAGAACTTACAGTTTTCTCTGTCAGTCATCGTCAATGTCTTACCTATTATCTGACCAACTTTGAGATCAATACACTCATCTCGCTTGGAGCACAGATGCATACTACAAGACATGACAATTCCTGGTGCCAACAGGTGGCGCTACAACCGATCCTGAATATTCCACCATAGATGTCTTCAGGCTCAGTCTACAATCATGCACATACGTTTTCAACAACATCAAATCATGTATTGCTGAATTACAGCCAATTGATGTTTGATGGCGAGGCTTAAAAATGACCTCAAACTTCGGTGGATCACTACGGTCACGCCCTCTGGCAGAAACTTAAAAGCTTCGCAATTTAGCGTCGGCCATGTGTCTAGATTGTACAAACCAAGTTGTGAACATATCTGATAAAATCTCTAGGAGGAGTTCGTTAAAATACGAGGTCTGGAAATGACCAGAATTCATGAAAAATGACATTTTCTGTTCAAAATGACGGACTTCCTGTGTAACTTAGAGCATGGGTCCAAGAGACTTTTTTGTAGGGCTTTGTCTGATATAATACACACATAAAGGACATTGCTGTAAGTCAAACCATATTATGGGGCTCTTCAAAAACATAAAATAGGTGGCGCTATAGAGCCTAATCCTTTTTGACCCATGCCTGTCGCCCATAAAATACGTAATTTTACGCGACTCTGGAAGCGTGTGCAAAATTTGGTGAGTTTTGGAGCATTTTAAGGCCTCCAAAAAGGCAATTTATTTACGGCGAGAATAATAATAATAATAATTAAAGCTGCAAGCAGCGATGAACGGGCCCTCGCACTCATGGCCAACGCCCCTCCTTCCAGCCCCCCCCAAAAAGAGAATATTAAAAATACGATAAATGTAAAAAAAAAATAAAATTAAACAAGATTTATCTTCTCATTACAAGCAAAAAAATCTTGTTCCACTGGCAGATTTTTCTACTTATTTTAAGTGAAAACAGGTGAACAGGTGAAACAGATGAAAATGGTGTTTTTTTTTCCAGTTATGAGTCTTGTTTTAAGTGTAATGAGGTTTTTTTTACTAAAATGAGACATTTTCACTAGAAATAAGACAAATATTTTTGTTAAGATTTAGAGTTTTTGCAGTGATCCATGTTACTTATCCTGTGAAAGACAGATGCATATTGATAAGTTCAGAAAACTGTTTTTTATTGTTGTGTTTTGATGTATTTGATGTAAGCCCAGTGGATATTTAAAGCTTACAGAAGGCTGCATTTAACTGCTGCTATGTCATTCCTGCAGTATTTCTGCAGGTGTTTTGGTCACTGCTATTATTTGTAATATATTATAATATTTGTAATCAGAACAAATTATCTGTCCCCATATGATAAAATCCACCACCCCCCCTGATTTTTTTTTACAACTCGAGTACTGGCTGCGGTTCTGTTTAAAGCCGGGCAGACACTGTGCCATTGCCGGCTCGTTTTGAACCAATTTTCCTCTTGTTTCAATCATTAATATGTGTGCAGACAAGGTAAAAAAAAAAAAAAAGAAAAGCTCAAACTCTTTCAGTTCACTGTGTTTTCTAGTAGTTCTTCTAGTTTTCTATTGTTACTTTTAAGTTTACTGTTCCCTTTGTGGTTTTACTGGTTGTAAAGCATGTAGCTTTAATTATCACCCAATTCTGTGTTTCACCTTGTTAGTCAACTTCACTCCAACTCTTTACCACCAATTTTACACTTATTTTTGGAATGAATGGTCAATAGACCTCATTTACATAAAATCATAGCTCATTTTTGAGATGGATAAAAATAAGCCGAAATTCTGAATTTTTTTGACTATAGTTAAACTCAGAGGCATAAATTGATGGATTATCACAGACGGGTATATGTGAAAATGAAATGAAATCATTTAAAATGTTTGGACCACCACCCAGCACCAGCCAGTGGTTGGTGGGTCAAATTGAATATCACAGGAGAGGAGAAATTGAATAAAATATCCATAATTCAATGCAAGTAGTGATCAGAGGTGGGTAGTAACGAGTTACATTTACTCCGTTACATTTACTTGAGTAAGTTTTGGGAAATTTTGTACTTTTAGGAGTAGTTTTGGATAACTGTACTTTTTACTTTTACTTGAGTAGATTTGTGAAGGAGAAACTGTTCCTCTTACTCCGCTACATTAGGAACGTTGAGCTGTTACTTTTCTTTTATCCTTTTTATCCGTGTACGCGTCAATCTCATGACATCACTGAGTGATTCTTTGGGAAAAAGGTTTGTTTTTGCATGTTTTGTCACATTTACACAGACTCAAACACACACAGAGTTTCTATGAGTTCATGTTTGTTCTAGTTCTGCCTGGTTAAAAAAGAAAAGTACAAAGGCTTGAAATTTTGTGCTACTGGTGCTTAATTTATTTTTTTATTCTGTTATTTTATTATTTATTAAAGTTCTTGAATTTACTTTACGCTTATTTTAATTTAAGCTATTTTTCATTTTTTTATTAATTTTAATTTATTTTATTATTTTATTGATTTTAATTTGCCTGAAGGTGATTATTTTGTACTTTTGTCTTTTTGAATGGGTGTGTTAAAAAAATAAATCAGACGTTACTCAACAGTTACTAAGTACTTGAGTAGTTTTTTCACCAAGTACTTTTTTTACTTTTACTCAAGTAATTATTTGGATGACTACTTTTTACTTCTACTTGAGTCATATTATTCTGAAGTAACAGTACTTTTACTTGAGTACAATCTTTGGCTACTCTACCAGCTCTGGTAGTGATCATCAATTTTATTTGAAATGAGTGTAACAGAGGCAGTTATATGGATGAAAATCATATTTTTGATATAAAAGAAAAGTGAATATGGGTCAATTTGACCAAAAGACCACAGAAGGGTTATCTATTAACATTTCAACATAATCAACTCATCCAAGAGATATTCAGAAGAGCTTCTCTTCTGCAAATGGTACAGTAGATGAGCTGCCATACAAAGGAATTTCCCTTTGGGGATTAATAAAGTAATTCTTATTCTTATTCTTAAAATCCGTCTAGCTGACGTGACCCAGGCAGACCAAACAACAGGCTTCAGCTTGAGCGGCCGTTTTCCGCTTGGTCCTAGTGCTGACCTGTCTCCATTTAATATAGCGTAACATTGTTTTTGGACGGTAAAAACTGCAGGGGACCAAAACTGCCTTTTGAAAAAGTGCAGGATACATGTCCCCCCCCCCCCCATATTACGTCCGTGTATGAACGTACAGTCAGTGTGAGCAGGGACCTGTCGCATCAGAGCATCAGGTCCGTCCCAGCCGGTGTTATGCCAATTTCTGCTCCCTGCCGAAAAAATGCTACGTTTGGGTTCTGCGCATGCGCACAGTCGATTTTCAAAGTTTGCATCATTTCTTGCACGATGTAAAATGGATAATGGGATGTTGATTATTTGATCCTTCAAAATACACGACCCATGACATGAATGCATTACACTTTGTGAACATTATACGATAAAGAGAAAAAAAACAACAATTCTATGGCTTTATTTGATATTCATTCAGTCATTCGCCTTTATTTAACCAGGCAGGTCATTAAGAACATTCTTATTTACAATGACGGCCTGGCAAGAGACAAGGACCACTTGGGGGTGAAAGGAAGTGGTTTAGGGAGTAAAACACAGTAAAGTTGTGGTGGAAAACCTTTAGGTAGCATTTTTTGGCAAAGCTGCAGAAATGGGCAGAAACTGGCTCTCGGCTCTGCGCGTGGCCGCGCGCGGCCGCGCGCTCCTGATCGGGATCGCGGATGGAAGCTCAATAATAATATAATAATATAATAAAATAAAATAATTGCAACACGCATTAAAAAAACACAATACAACTTACGTGACGTGACGGCGTGACTCCACATGTTGCTGCAAGTTGCAACAACCCCCCTCCCCCCCCCCGCCCCCGGCAGCTTCCAGGAGCTGCGGCTGCGCGTTCCCGCGGTCTGCGCGCACGCGGCCAGCAGACAGCTTCATGCTTCTAATCCAACTCAAAACATTCATTATAAATCGCCTCTTGCACATACAATGCTCAAATCATATTATTTTCAACAATATTTTTACGAAGTTAGAAGTTAATTCGACATTGCATGACAAAGTAAAGATTTATTTCAAAATGAGTTCATATTTTGAATAAAGTCGGTGACAAACTGTCCCAAATATAGAATGGATATCAGAATGGAAGCCTGATTAAATGTATTGATTTTGGGTCAATTTGGACCAAGTATTTGAAAGTTAAAACAACTTTTATGTTCATGGCGAGACACCGAAATTTGACAACCTCTAACAGCGACGCCCTTTGAGAAAAACTTACAGTTTTCTCTGTCAGCCATCGTCAATGTCTTACCTATTTATGTGACCAACTTTGAGATCCATTCGCTCATCTCCCTTTGAGCACAGATGCATACTAGAAGACATGACAATTCCTGGTGCCAACAGGTGGCGCTACAACCGATCCTGAATATTCCACCATAGATGTCTTCAGGCTCAGCCTACAATCATGCACATACGTTTTCAACCACATCAAATCATGTATTGCTGAATTACAGCCAATTGATGTTTCATGGCGAGGCTTAAAAATGACCCCAAACTTCGCCGGATCACTACGGTCAAGCCCTCTGCTAAAAACGTAAAAGCTTCGCAATTTAGCATCGGCCATGTGTCTAGATTGTACAAACCAAGTTGTGAGCCAATCTGATAAAATCTCTAGGAGGAGTTCGTTAAAGTACGACGCCTAGAAATGATCAGAATTCATAAAAAATGACATTTTCTGTTCAAAATGCCGGACTTCCTGTGTAACTTAGAGCATGTGTCCAAGAGACTTTTTTGTAGCTCTTTGTCTAATATAATACACACATAAAGGTCATTGCTGTAAGTCAAACCATATTGTGGGGCTCGTCAAAAACATAAAATAGGTGGCGCTATAGAGCCTAATCCTTTTTGACCCATGCCTGTCGCCCATAAAATACGTAATTTTACGCGACTCTGGAAGCGTGTGCAAAATTTGGTGAGTTTTTGAGCATTTTAAGGCCTCCAAAAAGGCAATTTATTTATGGCGAGAATAATAATAATAATAATTAAAGCTGCAAGCAGCGATGAACGGGCCCTCGCACTCACGTCCACCGCCCCCCATAAGCATATCAGAAATGACACCACCCACGACATCCTATGTCAAACCATTCAAAAGTTATAGCAGAAAAAAGGAACAACCAATCAGAAGAAGGGGCGGGGCTAATTCAGGCCAATGAAGGTCAAGGACTCATTACAGAGTCTGATGACACCACCCACGACTCTCTATGTCAAACCATTCCAAAGTTATAGCAGAAAATCGGGACAACCAATCAGAAGAAGGGGCGGGGCTAATTAAGGCCAAGGAAGCTTAAGAACTCAGTACAAAGTCCCATGACACCACCCACGACTTCCTATGTCAAACCATTCAAAAGTTATAGCAGAAAAAAGGGACAACCAATCAGAAGAAGGCGGGGCTAATTCTGGCCAATGAAGGTCAAGGACTCCATAAAGAATCTGATGACACCACCCAGGACTCTCTATGTCAAACCATTCCAATGTTATAGCAGAAAATCGGGACAACCAATCAGAAGAAGGGGCGGGGCTAATTAAGGCCAACGAAGCTTAAGGACTCATTACAGAGTCCCATGACACCACCCACAACTTCCTATGTCAAACATTTCAAAAGTTATGGCAGAGAAAAGTATTCTAGGGGGCGCTGTTGAGCCGTTAGGCCACGCCCATTAATGCAAACCATGAAATATCAAATGTATCGCCAAGTCTGGCTTGCATGCAAAATTTGGTGACTTTTGGAGAACTATCAAATATGGACCAATCACATGAAGGGGGGGCGCGCCTTTTGGCGTCTAAGGTCGCCACGGTAACACTTTTGAAAGAGAAAAGTAATGCGTGGTGTCCCAGGATGTAGACGCACATTTTGATGTATAACACACCTGGGTGCACGTTACGGCTCGGGCTGAATTAACTGCCAAAGGAATGGCATAAATTTCGCCAAAATGACACAATTTATTCAAAATGGCCGACATCCTGTTCGGTTTCGGTCATGGAATCAAGAGACTTTTCTTTAAGTTGTGCCATGATACAGGTGTGTAGAGATTTTCGTGCATGTACGTCAAACCGTATTTTGGGGCTTGAGGCACAAAGTTTTCCGGGGGGCGCTGTTGAGCCATTTTGCCACGCCCATTAATGCAAACCATGAAATATCAAATTTATCGCCAGGCCTGGCTTGCATGCCAAATTTGGTGCCTTTTGGGGAACTATCAAATATGGACCAATCAGATGAAGGGGGGGTGCGCTTGTTGGCGTCTAGCGTCGCCACGGTAACACTTTTGAACGAGAAAAGTAATGCGTGTAGTCGCAGGATGGAGACGCACATTTTGATGTATAACACATCTGGGTTCACGATACGGTTCGGGCTGAATTAACTCTCGAAGGAATGGCATATATTGCTCCAAAATTACGCAATTAATTCAGAATGTTCAAAATGGCCGACTTCCTGTTCGGTTTCGGTCATGGCGCCAAGAGACTTTTCTTTTAGTTGCGACATGATACAGGAGGGTACCGATTTTCGTTCATGTACGTCAAACCGTATTATGGGGCTTGAGGCGCAAAGTTTTTTATGTCTGAACCAACTAGATGAAGGGTGGGCGCGCTTTTTGGCGTCTAGCGTCGCCACGGTAACGCTTTTGAAAGAGAAAAGTAATGCGTGTGGTCGCAGGAGGGAGACACACATTTTGATGTATAACACACCTGGGTGCACGTTACGGTTCGGGCTGAATTAACTTCCGAAGGAATGGCATAAATTGCGCCAAAGTGACAGGATTAATTCAAAATGGCCGACTTCCTGTTCGGTTTCTCGACATGACGCCCAGAGACTTTTCTTTAAGTTGTCCCATGATACAGGTGTGTACCGATTTTCGTGCATGTACGTCAAACCGTATCGTGGGGCTTGAGGCACAAAGTTTTCAAGGGGGCGCTGTTGAGCCATTTTGCCACGCCCATTAATGCAAACCATTAAATATCAAATTTTTCGCCAGGCCTGAATTGGGTGCAAAATTTGGTGACTTTTTGGGCATGTTAAGGGGGGCAAAAAGGCCATCACTTTGTCAGAAGAAAAAAAATAATAAGAAGAATTAAAGCTGCAAGCAGCGATGAACGGGCCCTCGCACTCACGGCCACCGCCCCCCATAAGCATATCAGAAATGACACCACCCACGACTTCCTATGTCAAACCATTCAAAAGTTATAGCAGAAAAAAGGGACAACCAATCAGAAGAAGGGGCGGGGCTAATTCAGGCCAATGAAGGCCAAGGACTCCATACAGAATCTGATGACACCACCCACGACTTTCTATGTCAAACCATTCAAAAGTTATAGCAGAAAATCGGGACAACCAATCAGAAGAAGGGGCGGGGCTAATTAAGGCTAACAAAGCTTAACGACTCATTACAGAGTCCCATGACACCACCCACGACTTCCTATGTCAAACCATTAAAACGTTATAGCAGAAAAAAGGGACAACCAATCAGAAGAAGGGGCGGGGCTAATTCAGGCCAATGGAGGTCAAGGACTCCATAAAGAATCTGATGGCACCACCCACGACTCTCTATGTCAAACCATTCCAAAGTTATAGCAGAAAATCGGGACAACCAATCAGAAAAAGGGGCGGGGCTAATTTGCACCAATTATGGTCAAGGACTCAATACCGAGTCCGATGACACCACCCATGACTCTCTATGTCAAACCATTCAAAAGTTATAGCAGAAAAAAGTATTCTAGGGGGCGCTGTTGAGCCATTAGGCCACGCCCATTCATGCAAACCATGAAATATCAAATTTATCCCCAGGCCTGGCTTGGTGCAAAATTTGGTGACTTTTGGAGAACTATCAAATATGGACCAATCAGATGAAGGGGGCGCACTTTTTGGCATTGAGTGTTGCCACGTTAACGCTTTTGAATGAGAAAAGTAATGCGCGTCGTCGCAGGAAGGAGACGCACATGTTGATGTAAAAAAAACCACACAAATTGCTTACAATAATCTTTGCATTGAGCTGGGATCGATCCCACGATCTCCCACACGAAAGACGGTGACATTACCGCTGAGCCACGAATCAGCTTGGCCATTTTCTGACTGACTGAGTTAGGAGATACCAACATAGCGATATAATCTGAGTCCCGAATTGTTTTTTCGTAATTTTTAAAATATTTGTAAGATATAAATATTAGTAAAACCCCACTATTTGTTCTTTTTGAATAGCATGTTCCAGTCTTTACTTCCTAGACACACACACTGCATGGAAGGGAGCGTTTGATTTATTGTTCACGTAACATTACTTTTATTTTTTCACAACCAAACCACGCACTTTATTTATGTCATTTGCACCGGGACATATTTTTAAATATTTGTAAGTTATAAATATTAGTAAAACCCTACTATTTTAATTATTACTTTTTCTGTAACCATTCTGCCAAGGTTGTAACCGGGCTGAGCTGGGAATATTTCTGACGTCACCACATTACAGGGAGCTGATTGGTCGGGGGGCGGGGCCGTCATCACCCTACTCGCCACTGATTGGTCGGGGGGCGGGGCCGTCATCACCCTACTCGCCACCGATTGGTCGGGGGGCGGGGCCGTCATCACCCTCCGCGCCACTGATTGGTCGGGAGGCGGGGCCGTCATCACCCTACTCGCCACCGATTGGTTGGGGGGCGGGGCCGGCAGACGTTTGAATCAGGAAGCGGGAGTCAGCGCGAGAGCGACTGGCGGCTCGTGGCGATTTTATTATAAAAAAGGGACAACCAATCAGAAGAAGGGGCGGGGCTAATTCAGGCCAAAGAAGCTCAAGGAGTCATTGCAGAGTCCCTTGACACCACCTACGACTTCCTATGTCAAACCATTCAAAGTTTATAGCAGAAAAAAGGGACAACCAATCAGAAGAAGGGGCGGGGCTAATTCAGGCCAATGAAGGTCAAGGACTCCATACAGAATCTGATGACACCACCCACGACTCTTTATGTCAAACCATTCAAAAGTTATGGCAGAGAAAAGTATTCAAGGTGGCGCTGTTGAGCCGTTAGGCCACGCCCATTAATGCAAACCATGAAATATAAAATTTATCACCAGGCCTGGCTTGCATGCAAAATTTGGTGACTTTTGGAGAACTATCAAATATGGACCAATCACATGAAGGGGGGGCGCGCCTTTTGGCGTCTAGCGTCGCCACGGTAACACTTTTGAAAGAGAAAAGTAATGCGTGGTGTCGCAGGATGTAGACGCACATTTTGATGTATAACACACCTGGGTGCACGATACGGTTCGGGCTGAATTAACTCTCGAAGGAATGGCATAAATTTCGCCAAAATGACACAATTTATTCAAAATGGCCGACATCCTGTTCGGTTTTGGCCATGGCTCCAAGAGACTTTTCTTTAAGTTGTGCCATGATACAGGTGTGTAGCGATTTTCGTGCATGTACGTCAAACCGTATTGTGGGGCTTGAAGCACAAAGTTTTCCGGGGGGCGCTGTTGAGCCATTTTGCCACGCCCATTAATGCAAACCATGAAATATCAAATTTATCACCAGGCCTGGCTTGCATGCCAAATTTGGTGCCTTTTGGGGAACTATCAAATATGGACCAATCAGATGAAGGGGGGGTGCGCTTGTTGGCGTCTAGCGTCGCCACGGTAACACTTTCGAAAGAGAAAAGTAATGCGTGTAGTCGCAGGATGGAGACGCACATTTTGATGTATAACACATCTGGGTTCACGATACGGTTCGGGCTGAATTAACTCTCGAAGAATGGCATATATTGCTCCAAAATTACGCAATTAATTCAGAATGTTCAAAATGGCCGACTTCCTGTTCGGTTTCGGCCATGGCGCCAAGAGACTTTTCTTTTAGTTGCGACATGATACAGGTGTGTACCAATTTTCGTTCATGTACGTCAAACCGTATCATGGGGCTTGAAGCGCAAAGTTTTTTCTGTCTGAACCAACCAGATGAAGGGTGGGCGCGCTTTTTGGCGTCTAGCGTCGCCACGGTAACGCTTTTGAAAGAGAAAAGTAATGCGTGTGGTCGCAGGAGGGAGACGCACATTTTGATGTATAATACACCTGGGTGCACGTTACGGTTCGGGCTGAATTAACTGCCGAAGGAATGGCATAAATTGCTCCAAAATTACACAATTAATTCAAAATGGCCGACTTCCTGTTCGGTTTCGGCCATGTCGCCAAGAGACTTTTCTTTAAGTTGTGTACTGATACAGGTGTGTACCGATTTTCGTGCATGTACGTCAAACCGTATCGTGGGGCTTGAGGCACAAAGTTTTCAAGGGGGCGCTGTTGAGCCATTTTGCCACGCCCATTAATGCAAACCATTAAATATCAAATTTTTCGCCAGGCCTGACTTGGGTGCAAAATTTGGTGACTTTTTGGGCATGTTAAGGGGGGCAAAAAGGCCATCACTTTGTCAGAAGAAAAATAATAATAATAATTAAAGCTGCAAGCAGCGATGAACGGGCCCTCGCACTCACGTCCACCGACCCCATAAGCATATCAGAAATGACACCACCCACGACTCTCTATGTCAAACCATTCAAAAGTTATAGCAGAAAAAAGGAACAACCAATCAGAAGAAGGGGCGGGGCTAATTCAGGCCAATGAAGGTCAAGGACTCCATACAGAGTCTGATGACACCACCCACGACTCTCTATGTCAAACCATTCAAAAGTTATGGCAGAAAATCGGGACAACCAATCAGAAGAAGGGGCGGGGCTAATTCAGGCCAATTATGGTCCAGGACTCAATACCGAGTCCCATGACACCACCCACGACTCTTTATGTCAAACCATTCAAAAGTTATGGCAGAGAAAAGTATTCTGGGGGGCGCTGTTGAGCCGTTAGGCCACGCCCATTAATGCAAACCATGAAATATCAAATTTATCACCAGGTCTGGCTTGCATGCAAAATTTGGTGACTTTTGGAGAACTATCAAATATGGACCAATCAGATGAAGGGGACGCGTGCTTTTTCGCGTCTAGCGTCGCCACGGTAACACTTTTGAAAGAGAAAAGTAATGTACGTCGTCGCAGGACAGAGACGCACATTTTGATGTAAAAACACAAAAATTGCTGACAAAAAATTTCATCATAGGTACAGCCAGGCTCGAACTCTCAACTTCTGCCACCAAAGACCGCAATGCTGTGGCTGAGCTATGTCTCAGCTATCCCTTTCACTTCGACTTACTGGCTTAAGAGAGACCAACATAGCGATAAAATGTCTGGAACTTTTTTTTCCTAATTTTTTAAATATTTGTAAGGTATAAATATGAGTAAAACACTACTATTTTTATTACTTTTTCTGTAACCATTCTACCGAGGTTCTAACCGGGCTGAGCACGGGTCTATTTCTGATGTCACCATATTACAGGGAGCTGATTGGTCGGGGAGCGGGGCCGTCAACACCCTACTCGCCACTGATTGGTCGGGGGCGGGGCCGTCATCACCCTACTCGCCACTGATTGGTCGGGGGGCGGGGCCGTCATCACCCTACTCGCCACTGATTGGTCGGGGGGCGGGGCCAGCAGACGTTTGAATCAGGAAGAGGGACTCTCTATGTCAAACCATTCCAAAGTTATAGCAGAAAATTGGGACAACCAATCAGAAGAAGGGGCGGGGCTAATTAAGGCCAACGAAGCTTAAGGACTCATTACAGAGTCCCATGACACCACCCACGACTTCCTATGTCAAACCATTAAAAAGTTATAACAGAATAAAGGGACAACAAATCAGAAGAAGGGGCGGGGCTAATTCAGGCCAATGAAGGTCAAGGAGTCCATAAATAATCTGATGACACCACCCACGACTCTCTATGTCAAACCATTCCAAAGTTATAGCAGAAAATCGGGACAACCAATCAGAAGAAGGGGCGGGGCTAATTAAGGCCAACGAAGCTTAAGGACTCATTACAGAGTCCCATGACACCACCCACGACTTCCTATGTCAAACCATTCAAAAGTCATGGCAGAGAAAAGTATTCTAGGGTGCGCTGTTGAGCCATTAGGCCACGCCCATTAATGCAAACCATGAAATATCAAATTTATCGCCAAGTCTGTCTTGCATGCAAAATGTGGTGACTTTTGGGGAACTATCAAATATGGACCAATCAGATGAAGGGGGGGTGCGCTTGTTGGCGTCTAGCGTCGCCACGGTAACACTTTCGAAAGAGAAAAGTAATGCGTGTAGTCGCAGGATGGAGACACATATTTTGATGTATAACACATCTGTGTTCACGTTACGGTTCGGGCTGAATTAATTCTCGAAGGAATGGCATAAATTTCGCCAAAATGACACAATTTATTCAAAATGGCCGACATCCTGTTCGGTTTCGGCCATGGCTCCAAGAGACTTTTCTTTAAGTTGTGCCATGATACAGGTGTGTACCGATTTTCGTGCATGTACGTCAAACCGTATTGTGGGGCTTGAGGCACAAAATTTTCCGGGGGGCGCTGTTGAGCCATTTTGCCACGCCCATTAATGCAAACCATGAAATATCAAATTTATCGCCAGGCATGGCTTGCATGCCAAATTTGGTGCCTTTTGGGGAACTATCAAATATGGACCAATCAGATGAAGGGGGGGTGCGCTTGTTGGCGTCTAGCGTCGCCACGGTAACACTTTCGAAAGAGAAAAGTAATGCGTGTAGTCGCAGGATGGAGACACATATTTTGATGTATAACACATCTGGGTTCACGATACGGTTCGGGCTGAATTAACTCTCGAAGGAATGGCATATATTGCTCCAAAATTACGCAATTAATTCAGAATGTTCAAAATGGCCGACTTCCTGTTCGGTTTCGGCCATGGCGCCAAGAGACTTTTCTTTTAGTTGCAACATGATACAGGTGTGTACCGATTTTCGTTCATGTACGTCAAACCGTATTATGGGGCTTGAGGCACAAAGTTTTTTCTGTCGAACCAATCAGATGAAGGGTGGGCGCGCTTTTTGGCGTCTAGCGCCGCCACGGTAACGCTTTTGAAAGAGAAAAGTAATGCGTGTTGTCGCAGGATGGAGACGCACATTTTGATGTATAACACACTTGGGGGCACGTTACGGTTCGGGCTGAATTAACTTTCGAAGGAATGGCATAAATTTCGCCAAAATGACACGACTAATTCAAAATGGCCGACATCCTGTTCGCTTTCGGGCATGACCCCAAGAGACTTTTGTTTAAGTTGTCCCATGATACAGGTGTGTACCGATTTTCGTCCATGTACGTCTAACAGTATCGTGGGGCTTGAGGCACAAAGTTTTCAAGGGGGCGCTGTTGAGCCATTTTGCCACGCCCATTAATGCAAACCTTTAAATATCAAATTTTTCGCCAGGCCTGACTAGGGTGCAAAATTTGGTGACTTTTTGGGCATGTTAAGGGGGGCAAAAAGGCCTTCACTTTGTCAGGAAAATAATAATAATAATAATAATAATAATAAAAATTCCTGCAAATACAATAGGGCCTTCGCTCTGAAGGTGCTCGGGCCCTAAAAATTCCTGCAAATACAATAGGGCCTTCGCACTGAAGGTGCTCGGGCCCTAATAACGCGAAGAATTCCTACAGATACAATAGGGCCTTCGCACTGAAGGTGCTCGGGCCCTAATAAAAATTCCTGCAAATACAATAGGGCCTTCGCACTGCAAGTGCTCGGGCCCTAATAATAATAATAATAATAATAATAATAATAAACATCACAGATACAATAGGGTCCTCGCACTTTCAGTGCTCGGGCCCTAATAATAATAATAATAATAATAATTAAAGCTGCAAGCAGCGATGAACGGGCCCTCGCACTCACGGCCACCACCCCCCATAAGCATATGAGAAACGATACCACCCACGACTTCCTATGTCAAACCATTCAAAAGTTATAGCAGAAAAAAGGAACAACCAATTAGAAGAAGGGGCGGGGCTAATTCAGGCCAATGAAGGTCAAGGACTCCATACAGAATCTGATGACACCACCCACGACTCTCTATGTCAAACCATTCCAAAGTTATAGCAGAAAATCGGAACAACCAATCAGAAGAAGGGGCGGGGCTAATTAAGGCCAACAAAGCTTAAGAACTCATTACAGATTCCCATGACCCCACCCACGACTCCCTATGTCAAACCATTCCAAAGTTATAGCAGAAAATCGGGACAACCAATCAGAAGAGGGGGCGGGGCTAATTAAGGCCAACGAAGCTTAAGAACTCATTACAGATTCCCATGACACCACCCACGACTCCCTATGTCAAACCATTCCAAAGTTATAGCAGAAAAAAGGGACAACCAATCAGAGAAGGGGCGGGGCTAATTCTGGCCAATGAAGGTCAATGACTCATTACAGAGTCCCATGACACCACCCAGGACTCTCTATGTCAAACCATTCCAATGTTATAGCAGAAAATCGGGACAACCAATCAGAAGAAGGGGCGGGGCTAATTAAGGCCAACGAAGCTTAAGGACTCATTACAGAGTCCCATGACACCACCCACAACTTCCTATGTCAAACCATTCAAAAGTTATGGCAGATAAAAGTATTCTAGGGGGCGCTGTTGAGCCGTTAGGCCACGCCCATTAATGCAAACCATGAAATATCAAATTTATCGCCAAGTCTGGCTTGCATGCAAAATTTTGTGACTTTTGGAGAACTATCAAATATGGACCAATCACATGAAGGGGGGGGCGCACCTTTTGGCGTCTAGCGTCGCCACGGTAACACTTTTGAAAGAGAAAAGTAATGCGTGTAGTCGCAGGATATAGACGCACATTTTGATGTATAACACACCTGGGTGCACGTTACGGTTCGGGCTGAATTAACTGCCGAAGGAATGGCATAAATTTCGCCAAAATGACACAATTTATTCGAAATGGGCGACATCCTCTTCGGTTTCGGCCATGGCTCCAAGAGACTTTTCTTTAAGTTGTGCCATGATACAGGTGTGTAGCGATTTTCGTGCATGTACGTCAAACCGTATTGTGGGGCTTGAGGCACAAAGTTTTCAGGGGGGCGCTGTTGAGCCATTTTGCCACGCCCATTAATGCAAACCATGAAATATCAAATTTATCGCCAGGCCTGACTTGCATGCCAAATTTGGTGCCTTTTGGGGAACTATCAAATATGGACCAATCAGATGAAGGGGGGGTGCGCTTGTTGGCGTCTAGCGTCGCCACGGTAACACTTTTGAAAGAGAAAAGTAATGCGTGTAGTCGCAGGATGGAGACACATATTTTGATGTATAACACATCTGGGTTCACGATACGGTTCGGGCTGAATTAACTCTCGAAGGAATGGCATATATTGCTCCAAAATTACGCGATTAATTCAGAATGTTCAAAATGGCCGACTTCCTGTTCGGTTTCGGCCATGGCGCCAAGAGACTTTTCTTTAAGTTACGACATGATACAGGTGTGTACCGATTTTCGTTCATGTACGTCAAAGCGTATTATGGGGCTTGAGGCGCAAAGTTTTTTCTGTCTGAACCAATCAGATGAAGGGTGGGCACGCTTTTTGGCGTCTAGCGTCGCCACGGTAACGCTTTTGAAAGAGAAAAGTAATGCGTGGTGTCGGAGGATGGAGACGCACATTTTGATGTATAACACACCTGGGTGCACGTTACGGTTCGGGCTGAATTAACTTTGGAAGGAATGGCATAAATTTCGCCAAAATGACACGACTAATTCAAAATGGCCGACTTCCTGTTCGGTTTCGGGCATGACGCCCAGAGACTTTTCTTTCAGTTGCGCCATGATACAGGTGTGTACCGATCTTCGTGCATGTACGTCAAACCGTATCGTGGGGCTTGAGGCACAAAGTTTTCAAGGGGGCGCTGTTGAGCCATTTTGCCACGCCCATTAATGCAAACCATTAAATATCAAATTTTTCGACAGGCCTGACTTGGGTGCAAAATTTGGTGACTTTTTGGGCATGTTAAGGGGGGCAAAAAGGCCATCACTTTGTCAGAAGAAAAATAATAATAATAATTAAAGCTGCAAGCAGCGATGAACGGGCCCTCGCACTCACGGCCACCGCCCCCTTTAAGCATATCCGAAACGACACCACCCACGACTTCCTATGTCAAACCATTCAGAAGTTATAGCAGAAAAAAGGGACAACCAATCAGAAGAATGGGCGGGGCTAATTCAGGCCAATGAAGGTCAAGGACTCCATACAGAATCTGATGACACCACCCACGACTCTCTATGTCAAACCATTCAAAAGTTATAGCAGAAAATCGGGGCAACGAATCAGAAGAAGGGGCGGAGCTAATTCAGGCCAATGAAGGTCAAGGACTCCATAAAGAATCTGATGACCCCACCCACGACTTCCTATGTCAAACCATTAAAAAGTTATAGCAGAAAAAAGGGACAACCAATCAGAAGAAGGGGCGGGGCTAATTCAGGCCAATGAAGGTCAAGGACTCCATAAAGAATCTGATGACACCACCCACGACTCTCTATGTTAAACCATTCCAAAGTTATAGCAGAAAATCGGGACAACCAATCAGAAGAGGGGGCGGGGCTAATTAAGGCCAACGAAGCTTAAGGACTCATTACAGAGTCCCATGACACCAACCACAACTTCCTATGTCAAACCATTCAAAAGTTATGGCAGATAAAAGTATTCTAGGGGGCGCTGTTGAGCCGTTAGGCCACGCCCATTAATGCAAACCATGAAATATCAAATTTATCGCCAAGTCTGGCTTGCATGCAAAATTTGGTGACTTTTGGAGAACTATCAAATATGGACCAATCACATGAAGGGGGGGCGCGCCTTTTGGCGTCTAGCGTCGCCACGGTAACAGTTTTGAAAGAGAAAAGTAATGCGTGGTGTCGCAGGATGTAGGCGCACATTTTGATGCATATCACACCTGGGTGCACGTTACGGTTCGGGCTGAATTAACTGCCGAAGGAATGGCATAAATTTCGCCAAAATGACACAATTTATTCAAAATGGCCGACATCCTGTTCGGTTTCGGCCATGGCTCCAAGAGACTTTTCTTTAAGTTGTGCCATGATACAGGTGTGTAGCGATTTTCGTGCATGTACGTCAAACCCTATTGTGGGGCTTGAGGTACAAAGTTTTCCGGGGGGCGCTGTTGAGCCATTTTGCCACGCCCATTAATGCAAACCATGAAATATCAAATTTATCGCCAGGCCTGGCTTGCATACCAAATTTGGTGCCTTTTGGGGAACTGTCAAATATGGACCAATCAGATGAAGGGGGGGTGCGCTTGTTGGCGTCTAGCGTCGCCACGGTAACACTTTTGAAAGAGAAAAGTAATGCGTGTAGTCGCAGGATGGAGACGCACATTTTGATGTATAACACACCTGGGTTCACGATACGGTTCGGGCTGAATTAACTCTCGAAGGAATGGCATAAATTGCGCCAAAGTGACACGTTTAATTCAAAATGGCCGACTTCCTGTTCGGTTTCGGGCATGACGCCAAGAGACTTTTCTTTAAGTTGTCCCATGATACAGGTGTGTACCGATTTTCGTGCATGTACGTCAAACCGTATCGTGGGGCTTGAGGCACAAAGTTTTCAAGGGGGCGCTGTTGAGCCATTTTACCACGCCCATTAATGCAAACCATTAAATATCAAATTTTTCGCCAGGCCTGACTTGGGTGCAAAATTTGGTGACTTTTTGGGCATGTTAAGGGGGGCAAAAAGGCCATCACTTTGTCAGAAGAAAAAAAAAAATAATAATAATAATAATTAAAGCTGCAAGCAGCAATGAACGGGCCCTCGCACTCACGGCCACCGCCCCCATAAGCATATCAGAAATGACACCACCCACGACTTCCTATGTCAAACCATTGAAAAGTTATAGCAGAAAAAAGGGACAACCAATCAGAAGAAGGGGCGGGGCTAATTCAGGCCAATGAAGGTCAAGGACTCCATACAGAATCTGATGACACCACCCACGACTCTCTATGTCAAACCATTCAAAAGTTATAGCAGAAAATCGGGACGACCAATCAGAAGAAGGGGCGGGGCTAATTTTCACCAATTATGGTCAAGGACTCAATACTGAGTCCCATGACACCACCCACGACTCTTTATGTCAAACCTTTCAAAAGTTATGGCAGAGAAAAGTATTCTAGGGGGCGCTGTTGAGCCGTTAGGCAACGCCCATTAATGCAAACCATGAAATATCAAATTTATCACCAGGCCTGGCTTGCATACAAAATTTGGTGACTTTTGGAGAACTATCAAATATGGGCCAATCAGATGAAGGGGACGAGCGCTTTTTTGCGTCTAGCGTCGCCACGGTAACACTTTTGAAAGAGAAAAGTAACGTGCGTCGTCGCAGGACAGAGACGCACATTATGATGTAAAAAAAATTTTCGGCATTTAGCCAGGCTCGAACTCCCGACCTCTGGCACCAAAGACCGATATGCTCTGGCTGAGCTACGTCTCAGCCATTCCTTTCTCTTTGACTTACTGGCTTAGGACAGACCAACATAGCAATAAAATGTCTGGAACTTTTTTTCCTAATTTTTTAAATATTTGTAAGGTATAAATATTAGTAAAACACTACTATTTTATGTATTACTCTCTCTGTAACCATTCTATCGTGGTTCTAACCGGGCTGAGCACGGGACTATTTCTGACGTCACCACATTACAACAGCTGATCGGTCGGGGGGCGGGGCCGTCATCACCCTACTCGCCACTGATTGGTCGGGGGGCGGGGCCGTCATCACCCTACTCGCCACTGATTGGTCGGGGGGCGGGGCCGGCAGAAGTTTGAATCAGGAAGCGGGAGTCAAACCATTAAAAAGTTATAGCAGAAAAAAGGGACAACCAATCAGAAGAAGGGGCGGGGCTAATTAAGGCCAACGAAGCTTAAGGACTCATTACAGAGTCCCATGACACCACCCACAACTCTCTATGTCAAACCATTCAAAAGTTATGGCAGAGTAAAGTATTCTAGGGGGCGCTGTTGAGCCGTTAGGCCACGCCCATTAATGCAAACCATGAAATATCAAATGTATCGCCAAGTCTGGCTTGCATGCAAAATTTGGTGACTTTTGGAGAACTATCAAATATGGACCAATCACATGAAGGGGGGACGCGCCTTTTGGCGTCTAGCGTCGCCACGGTAACACTTTTGAAAGAGAAAAGTAATGCGTGGCGTCGCAGGATGTAGACGCACATTTTGATGTATAACACATCTGGGTGCACGTTACGGTTCGGGCTGAATTAACTGCCGAAGGAATGGCATAAATTTCGCCAAAATGACACAATTTATTCAAAATGGCCGACATCCTGTTCGGTTTCGGCCATGGCTCCAAGAGACTTTTCTTTAAGTTGTTCCATAATACAGGTGTGTAGCGATTTTCGTGCATGTACGTCAAACCGTATTGTGGGGCTTGAGGCACAAAGTTTTCCGGGGGGCGCTGTTGAGCCATTTTGCCACGCCCATTAATGCAAACCATGAAATATCAAATTTATCGCCAGGCCTGTCTTACATGCCAAATTTGGTGCCTTTTGGGGAACTATCAAATATGGACCAATCAGATGAAGGGGGGGTGCGCTTGTTGGCGACTAGCGTCGCCACGGTAACACTTTTCAAAGAGAAAAGTAATGCGTGTAGTCGCAGGATGGAGACACACATTTTGATGTATAACACATCTGGGTTCACGATACGGTTCGGGCTGAATTAACTCTCGAAGGAATGGCATATATTGCTCCAAAATTACGCAATTAATTCAGAATGTTCAAAATGGCCGACTTCCTGTTCGGTTTCGGCCATGGCGCCAAGAGACTTTTCTTTTAGTTGCGACATGATACAAGTGTGTACCAATTTTCGTTCATGTACGTCAAACCGTATTCTGGGGCTTGAGGCGCAAAGTTTTTTCTGTCTGGACCAACCAGATGAAGGGTGGGCGCGCTTTTTGGCGTCTAGCGTCGCCACGGTAACGCCTTTGAAAGAGAAAAGTAATGCGTGTTGTCGCAGGATGGAGACGCACATTTTGATGTATAACACACTTGGGGGCACGTTACGGTTCGGGCTGAATTAACTTTCGAAGGAATGGCATAAATTTCGCCAAAATGACACGACTAATTCAAAATGGCCGACATCCTGTTCGGTTTCGGGCATGACCCCAAGAGACTTTTGTTTAAGTTGTCCCATGATACAGGTGTGTACCGATTTTCGTGCATGTACGTCAAACCGTATCGTGGGGCTTGAGGCACAAAGTTTTCAAGGGGGCGCTGTTGAGCCATTTTGCCACGCCGATTAATGCAAACCTTTAAATATCAAATTTTTCGCCAGGCCTGACTAGGGTGCAAAATTTGGTGACTTTTTGGGCATGTTAAGGGGGGCAAAAAGGCCTTCACTTTGTCAGGAAAATAATAATAATAAAAATTCCTGCAAATACAATAGGGCCTTCGCTCTGAAGGTGCTCGGGCCCTAATAATAAAAATTCCTGCAAATACAATAGGGCCTTCGCACTGAAAGTGCTCGGGCCCTAATAATAATAAACATCACAGATACAATAGGGTCCTCGCACTTTCAGTGCTCGGGCCCTAATAATAATAATTAAAGCTGCAAGCAGCGATGAACGGGCCCTCACACTCACGGCCACCGCCCCCCATAAGCATATCAGAAATGACACCACCCACGACTTCCTATGTAAAACCATTCAAAAGTTATAGCAGAAAAAAGGGACAACCAATCAGAAGAAGGGGCGGGGCTAATTCAGGCCAATAAGGTCAAGGACTCCATACAGAATCTGATGACACCACCCACGACTCTATGTCAAACCATTCAAAAGTTATAGCAGAAAATCGGGACAACCAATCAGAAGAAGGGGCGGGGCTAATTAAGGCCAAAAAAGCTCAAGGACTCATTACAGAGTCCCATGACACCACCCACGACTCTGTATGTCAAAACATTCAAATGTTATAGCAGGAAATAGGGACAACCAATCAGAAGAAGGGGCGGGGCTAATTTTCGACCAATTATGGTCAAGGACTCTATACCGAGTCCCATGACACCACCCACGACTCTTTATATCAAACCTTTCAAAAGTTATGGCAGAGAAAAGTATTCTAGTGGGCGCTGTTAGGCCACGCCCATTAATGCAAACCATGAAATATCAAATGTATCGACAGGCCTGGCTTTTCTTTAAGTTGCGACATGATACAGGTGTGTACCGATTTTTGTTCATGTACGTCAAACCGTATTATGGGGCTTGAGGCGCAAAGTTTTTTCTGTCTGAACCAATCAGATGAAGGGTGGGCACGCTTTTTGCCATCTAGCGTCGCCACGGTAACGCTTTTGAAAGAGAAAAGAAATGCGTGGTGTCGGAAAATGGAGACGCACATTTTGATGTATAACACACCTGGGTGCACGTTACGGTTCGGGCCGTATTAACTGCCGAAGGAATGGCATAAATTAGGCCAAAATGACACGATTAAATGAAAATGGCCGACATCCTGTTCGGTTTCGGGCATGACGTTAAGAGCTTTCTTTAAGGTGGGCCATGATACAGGTGTGTACCGATTTTCGTGCATGTACGTCAAACCGTATCGTGGGGCTTGAGGCACAAAGTTTTCAAGGGGGCGCTGTTGAGCCATTTTACCACGCCCATTAATGCAAACCATTAAATATCACATTTTTCGCCATGCCTGGCTTGTGTGCAAGATTTGGTGACTTTTTGGGCCGTTTAGGGGGGCAAAAAGGACCTCCTTTCGTCAGAAGAATAAAAATAGAAAGAAAGAAAGAAAGAAAGAAAGAAAGAAAGAAAGAAAGAAAGAAAGAAAGAAAGAAAGAAAGAAAGAAAGAAAGAAAGAAAGAAAGAAAGAAAGAAAGAAAGAAAGAAAGAAAGAAAGAAAGAAAGAAAGAAAGAAAGAGAGAGAGAGAGAGAAAGAGAGAGAGAAAGAGAGAAAGAGAGAAAGAAAGAAAGAAAGAAAGAAAGAAAGAAAGAAAGAAAGAAAGAAAGAAAGAAAGAAAGAAAGACACATACAGAGACAATCATGGCGGTACAGATAGGAGGATAGTAGTTAAAATCAGATCACTCAAATGAACGACGATCATACAGTACAGCTGTATCTCATGGTCCAGAATGTATGATATTATATTAATCTTTTATACCATATTATATTACATGTTGTTATATCATATTAGCGTACCCAGTAATATAGCATATTGTATTATTGCATTGTATGTTGCTTCATTTCATATATTTTTGACTGTATTATATTGTAAAATTATATATCATAGCGATTGCATTATTATATAATTTCATTTATAACACTAATATACAATTCCTCACACACACACACTCCTTCCAAATTTTTCTTTTTTTTGTTTTAAAGTTTGTTATGTCTGTTATTCAAATATATTAATACATTCATTAACATGCTATACTGTATTTTGTATTGTGTATATTGTGTGTGTGTGTGCATGTATATATATATATATATATATATATATATATATATATATATATATATATGTGTGTGTATACCTGAAGTATGACTACCTGCAGAACGTATTTTAGCATGAAAGCTTGCATATTTAACGTACATCAAGCATCCTGTATCATAGCTACATGTCTGCCGTTTGTAACAAAGCAAACCGCGTGAAAATCGGTTGAAAATTAAGCAAGTTATAGTTATTTTACTTATGCAGACACCTCCTTCCACAATAGAAGTGAACGCACTAGAGTGAAAGTGATACCGATCCAAGATGGCGGCCACGCCCGACGTTCTCAGGCAGTCAATGCGGCGCCTCGACCAAGATGGCGGCCGCGCTGAACATCAGCCCCTCCCCCCGCGGGAGCTGCGCGCGCAAACCAACCATAACATTTGTAAATATATATAATATAAACTCCTAAGTATGTGTTCATGTGAGTGTGTATATATAAATATATTGAAGTGTCAGTGTGTTGTTTTTTTTCTTGGTCTACTTATCATTGAATATAAACTCCTAAGTATATATTTACAAATATTATGGAAGACAACACAGTAAGCAGGCTATTAATTAATGACATCAATAACCATTTACCCGATTTTTGTTATCTGTGACTGTGATTGTGGGAAAGTATGACACCGGCCCCCCGGAGCCGCCGGGTTCGGACCTCCGGGTTCGGACCCCCGGGTTCGGACCTCCGGGTTCGGACCTCCGGGTTCGGACCTCCGGGTTCGGACCCCTGGGTTCGGACCTCCGGGTTCGGACCCCCGGGTTCGGACCCCCGGGTTCGGACCTCCGAGCCCGGAGTTCCTCGACGGTCCGGTCCGTATGCGGCGCCGGGGCTCCGGAGCTAAGCTAAATACTTAGCCCATGCAAAGATCATACAAATATAAATTACATAAAAAAAACCTGAACTTACCGCTGACTCGTGTGCAGTTACCGGGTCCGTGCTGTGGGATCTGATCCTTTTATAAGGGTTAATGTCCATGCAAAACCTCATCTTAACTCTCCCTCACTGTTCAGCAGCCACGGCTGCTAAACACTGGCTGCAGCTGGAGCGGACAGAGCTGGTGGTGGGCGTGGTTTCAGCAGCGGAGGAGACCGAGGGGTGGTGTGCATTTTGGTGACGTAAAGAAAATGCACAAGTCCAAACGGCCTCACAGAAACCACATGACACTGGGACACTCTGTAAGGGTGGGGGTGAGCAGACCCTGCAGATTTTCATGGGATTTCATCTTTCCTGTGTTGGCAGGGTGAACGTCAGAGATGTAGTTATAACACGGCATACTTGTGAATAATTATAAACATTGAAAAACATACTTTTATATGAAAATAACCAGAAACAGATAGCTATAACATGGTATTTATATACTGCTTTAATGAACATTATTTTTATAGCCTATAAGCTATAAATATTATTTTTCTATTTAAAAAAAAATGTTTTTCTCTCATTTCAATTAAAACAAATAGGAATATTATCGGTTTTAATGACAACTAGAAAATTTCTGGAAATTTTGATATGGGCATGCCCTACCGCCCATTCGAGCCCTCTCGCCGTTCTGGTTTGGGGCTGCAGTGTTTGTGTTCGGTGCGGTTTTATGTCAGTTTGAGGTGTTTACGGTTGTATTTCATTCATTCCTGTGCTCCCAATAGCTATTAATGGGGCGCGCTTTTTGCAGTCTAGCGTCCCCACGGTAACGCTTTTGACTGAGAAAAGCAATGCCCATCGAGGCACGATGGAGACGCATCCAACGATGTATGCCATGCATGGGTGCACGTTCCGGTTCAGGCTACGTTAACGGATAGGTTTTTTTTCCACCATGGTTTAAAAAAACCCATCCGAATGAATGGGGCCATTTGGCATGGATTTTACATTAAACTTTCCTTAAATCACAGCTTCATGAAATTTTAATACGTTGAAGGTCACAGCGTGCCGAGTCAGGGAACATTTGTATGATGTCTCTACGATAATCTGTTGCCTGGCAACAAACGTCCAAAGTCAAACGGAAATTTAAAAAAAAATGAAAGGTCAATATCACAAAAACTTTAAAAAATGGCATAATAGGTTCTAGGCTCCGTTAGTGCCAATCGGGCCGAGTGTTTGAAAGTTTGAACTATGTCTCTACGATAAAGTCCGGCCGAGCAATAAGCGTCTGAATTTTCGCCTTTTTTTTGGCTTTTTGGCATCTAGCGTTGCCACGGTAGCACTTTTGACTGAAAAAAGTAATGCCCATCGAGGCACGATGGAGACGCATCCAACGATATATGCCATGCATGGGTGCACATTGCGGTCCGAGCAGTATTAACAGATTGTTTATTCACATGCTCTCCCATACAAATGCATAGGTTTTTGTTGCCATGGTAACAAGCCCCATAGGATAGAATGGGACAATTTGGCTTTAATATCTCAAAAGCTGTAAACAAGAGCGTAATGAGACCTCAGTATGTTGTAGTCCACATCAACCTGAGTCTTTTAACGTTGGAACAAAGTCTCTGCGATACCGCGTTGCCGCGCAACAAGCATCCGAAGTTCCGTTAGCATCAAAATGAACAATGTGGAATATCTCAAAAACCGTAATAGCAAGCATGACGAGACTAAAATATGTTGCAGTACAAAGCGTCCCGGGTTTGTCAATGTTAGAATAATGGGAATAAGAATAATAATAAGAATAATAATTAAAGCTGCAAGCAGCGATGAACGGGCCCTCGCACTCACGGCCACCGCCCCCCATAAGCATATCAGAAATGACACCACCCACGACTTCCTATGTCAAACCATTCAAAAGTTATAGCAGAAAAAAGGGACAACCAATCAGAAGAAGGGGCGGGGCTAATTCAGGCCAACCAAGCTTAAGAACTCATTACAGAGTCCCATGACACCACCCACGACTCTCTATGTCAAAACATTAAAAAGTTATAGCAGAAAAAAGGGACAACCAATCAGAAGAAGGGGCGGGGCTAATTCAGGCCAATGAAGGTCAAGGACTCCATAAAGAATCTGATGACACCACCCACGACTCTCTATGTCAAACCATTCCAAAGTTATAGATGAAAATCGGGACAACCCATCAGAAGAAGGGGCGGGGCTAATTAAGGCCAACGAAGGTTAAGGACTCATTACAGAGTCCCATGACACCACCCACAACTTCCTATGTCAAACCATTCAAAAGTTATGGCAGAGAAAAGTATTCTAGGGGGCGCTGTTGAGCCGTTAGGCCACGCCCATTAATGCAAACCATGAAATATCAAATTTATCGCCAAGTCTGTCTTGCATGCAAAATTTGGTGACTTTTGGAGAACTATCAAATATGGACCAATCAGATTTCAAAATGGCCGACTTCCTGTTCGGTTTCGGCCATGGCTCCAAGAGACTTTTCTTTAAGTTGTGCCATGATACAGGTGTGTAGCGATTTTCGTGCATGTACGTCAAACCATATTGTGGGGCTTGAGGCACAAAGTTTTCCGGGGGGCGCTGTTGAGCCATTTTGCCACGCCCATTAATGCAAACCATGAAATATCAAATTTATCGCCAGGCCTGGCTTGCATGCCAAATTTTGTGACTTTTGGGGAACTATCAAATATGGACCAATCAGATGAAGGGGGGCGTGCCTTATGGCGTCTAGCGTCGCCACGGTAACACTTTTGAAAGAGAAAAGTAATGCGTGTAGTCGCAGGATGGAGACGCACATGTTGATGTATGACACACCTGGGTTCACGATACGGTTAGGGCCGTATTAATTCTCGAAGGAATGGCATATATTGCTCCAAAATTACGCAATTCATTCAGATTGTTCAAAATGGCTGACTTCCTGTTCGGTTTTGGCCATGGCGCCAAGAGACTTTTCTTTTAGTTGCGACATGATACAGGTGTGTACCGATTTTCGTCCATGTACGTCAAACCGTATTATGGGGCTTGAGGCGCAAAGTTTTTTCTGTCTGAACCAATAAGATGAAGGGTGGGCGCGCTTTTTGGCGTCTAGCGTCGCCACGGTAACGCTTTTGAAAGAGAAAAGTAATGCGTATTGTCGGAGGATGGAGACGCACATTTTGATGTATAACACACCTGGGTGCACGTTACGGTTCGGGCCGTATTAACTGCTGAAGGAATGGCATAAATTTCGCCAAAATGACACGACTAATTCAAAATGGCTGACATCCTGTTCGGTTTCGGGCATGACGCCAAGAGACTTTTCTTTAGGTTACGTCATGATACAGGTGTGTACCGATTTTCGTGCATGTACATCAAACCGTATTGTGGGGCTTGAGGCACAAAGTTTTCCGGGGGGCGCTGTTGAGCCATTTTGCCACGCCCATTAATGCAAACCATGAAATATTAAATTTATCGCCAGGCCTGGCTTGCGTGCCAAATTTGGTGCCTTTTGGGGAACTATCAAGTATGGACCAATCAGATGAAGGGGGGGTGCGCTTGTTGGAGTCTAGCGTCGCCACGGTAACACTTTTGAAAGAGAAAAGTAATGCGTGTAGTCGCGGGATGGAGACGCGCATTTTGATGTATAACACATCTGCGTGCACATTACGGTTCGGGCCGTATTAATTCTCGAAGGAATGGCATATATTAATCCAAAATTACGTGATTCATTCAGAATGTTCAAAATGGCCGACTTCCTGTTCGGTTTCGACCATGGTGCCAAGAGACTTTTATGTAAGTTGCAACATGATACAAGTGTGTACCGACTTTCGTTCATGTACGTCAAACCGTATTATGGGGCTTGAGGCGCAAAGTTTTTTCTGTCTGAACCAATCAGATGAAGGGTGGGCGCGCTTTTTGGCGTCTAGCGTCGCCACGGTAACGCTTTTGAGAGAGAAAAGTAATGCGTGGCGTCGCAGGATGGAGACGCACATTTTGATGTATAACACACCTGGGTGCTCATTACGGTTCGGGCCGTATTAACTGCCGAAGGAATGGCATAAATTTCGCCAAAATGACACGACTAATTCAAAATGGCCGACATCCTGTTCGGTTTCGGGCATGACGCCAAGAGACTTTTCTTTAAGTTACGTCATGATACAGGCGTGTACCCATTTTCGTGCATGTACGTCAAACCGTATCGTGGGGCTTGAGGCACAAAGTTTTCAAGGGGGCGCTGTTGAGCCATTTTGCCACGCCCATTAATGCAAACCATTAAATATCAAATTTTTCGCCAGGCCTGGCTTGGGTGCAAAATTTGGTGACTTTTTGGGCACGTTTAGGGGGGCAAAAAGGCCCTCCTTTCGTCAGAAAAATAATAAGAATAATTAAAGCTGCAAGCAGCGATGAACGGGCCCTCGCACTCACGGCCACCGCCCCCCATAAGTATCAGAAATGACACCACCCACGACTCTATGTCAAACCATTGAAAAGTTATAGCAGAAAATCGGGACAACCAATCAGAAGAAGGGGCGGGGCTAATTAAGGCCAACGAAGCTTAAGGACTCATTACAGAGTCCCATGACACCACCCACGACTTCCTATGTCAAACCATTCAAAAGTTATAGCAGAAAAAAGGGACAACCAATCAGAAGAAGGGGCAGGGCTAATTTAAGCCAATGAAGGTCAAGGGCTCCAAAAAGAATCTGATGACACCACCCAGGACTCTCTATGTCAAACCATTCCAAAGTTATAGCAGAAAATCGGGACAACCAATCAGAAGAAGGGGCGGGGCTAATTAAGGCTAACGAAGCTTAAGGACTCATTACAGAGTCCCATGACACCACCCACGACTTCCTATGTCAAACCATTCAAAAGTTATGGCAGAGAAAAGTATTCTAGGGGGCGCTGTTGAGCCGTTAGGCCACGCCCATGAATGCAAACCATGAAATATCAAATTTATCGCCAAGTCTGCCTTGCATGTAAAATTTGGTGACTTTTGGAGAACTATCAAATATGGACCAATCAGATTTCAAAATGGCCGACTTCCTGTTCGGTTTTGGCCATGGCGCCAAGAGACTTTTCTTTAAGTTGTGCCATGATACAGGTGTGTAGCGATTTTCGTGCATGTACATCAAACCGTATTGTGGGGCTTGAGGCACAAAGTTTTCCGGGGGGCGCTGTTGAGCCATTTTGCCACGCCCATTAATGTAAACCATGAAATATCAAAATTATCACCAGGCCTGGCTTGCATGCAAAATTTGGTGCCTTTTGGGGAACTATCAAATATGGACCAATCAGATGAAGGGGGGGTGCGCTTGTTGGCGTCTAGCGTCGCCACGGTAACACTTTTGAAAGAGAAAAGTAATGCGTGTAGTCGCAGGATGGAGACGCACATTTTGATGTATAACACATCTGGGTTCACGATACGGTTCGGGCCGTATTAATTCTCGAAGGAATGGCATATATTGCTCCAAAATTACGCGATTAATTCAGAATGTTCAAAATGGCCGACTTCCTGTTCGGTTTCGGCCACGGCGCCAAGAGACTTTTCTTTAAGTAAAGACATGATACAGGTGTGTACCGATTTTCGTTCATGTACGTCAAACCGTATTATGGGGCTTGAGGCGCAAAGTTTTTTCTGTCTGAACCAATCTGATGAAGGGTGGGCACGCTTTTTGGCGTCTAGCGTCGCCACGGTAACGCTTTTGAAAGAGAAAAGTAATGCGTGGTGTCGGAGGATGGAGATGTACGTTTTGATGTATAACACACTTGGGGGCACGTTACGGTTCGGGCCGTATTAACTGCCGAAGGAATGGCATAAATTTCGCCAAAATGACACGATTAATTCAAAATGGCCGACATCCTGTTCGGTTTCGGGCATGACGCCAAGAGACTTTTCTTTAAGTTGTCCCATGATACAGGTGTGTACCGATTTTCGTGCATGTACGACAAACCGCATTGTGGGGCTTGAGGCACAAAGTTTTCAAGGGGGCGCTGTTGAGCCATTTTGCCACGCCCATTAATGCAAACCATTAAATATCAAATTTTTCGCCAGGCCTGACTTGCATGCAAAATTTGGTGACTTTTTGGGCACGTTTAGGGGGGCAAAAAGGCCTTCCTTTTGTCAGAACAATAAGAAGAAGAAGAATAATTCCTACAGATACAATAGGGCCTTCGCACTGAAGGTGCTCGGGCCCTAATAAAAAAAATACAAATTAAAGCTGCAAGCAGCGATGAACGGGCCCTCGCACTCACGGCCACCGCCCCCATAAGCATATCAGAAATGACACCACCCACGACTTCCTATGTCAAACCATTCAAAAGTTATAGCAGAAAAAAGGAACAACCAATCAGAAGAAGGGGCGGGGCTAAATCAGGCCAATGAAGGTCAATGACTCCATACAGAGTCTGATGACACCACCCACGACTCTCTATGTCAAACCATTCAAAAGTTATAGCAGAAAATCGGGACAGCCAATCAGAAGAAGGGGCGGGGCTAATTCAGGCCAATGAAAGTCAAGGACTCCATACAGAATCTTATGACACCACCCAGGACTCTATGTCAAACCATTCCAAAGTTATAGCAGAAAATCGGGACAACCAATCAGAAGAAGGGGCGGGGTTAATTTTCACCAATTATGGTCAAGGACTCTATACAGAGTCCCATGACACCACCCACGACTCTTTATGTCAAACCTTTCAAAAGTTATAGCAGGAAATAGGGACAACCAATCAGAAGAAGGGGCGGGGCTAATTCAGGCCAATGAAGGTCAAGGACTCAATACAGAGTCCCATGACACCACCCACGACTCTTTATGTCAAACCTTTCAAAAGTTATGGCAGAGAAAAGTATTCTAGGGGGCGCTGTTGAGCCGTTAGGCCACGCCCATTAATGCACACCATGAAACATCAAATTTATCGCCAGGCCTGCCTTGCATGCAAAATTCGGTGACTTTTGGGGAACTATCAAATATGGACCAATCAGATGAAGGGGGGCGCACTTTTTGGCGTCGAGTGTTGCCACGGTAACACTTTTGAATGAGAAAAGTAATGCGCGTCGTCGCAAGATGGAGACGCATATTTTGATGTTAAAAAAAAACACAAAAATTTCTGACAATAAACTTTGCATTGTGCTGGGATCGAACCCGCGACCTCTCACATGAAAGACGGTGACGTTACCCCTGTGCCTCGAATCAGCTTGGCTGTTATCTGACTGACTGATTGAGGACAGACCAACATAGCGATATAATCTGAGTCCCGAATTGTTTTTTCGTAATTTTTAAAATATTTGTAAGATATAAATATTAGTAAAACCCCACTATTTGTGCTTTTGTGAATAGCATGTTCCAGTCTTTACTTCCTAGACACACACACTGCATGGAAGGGAGCGTTTGATTTATTGTTCACATAACATTACTTTTATTTTTTCACAACCAAACCACGCACTTTATTTATGTCATTTGCACCGGGCAAGGACAAAAAATAAATGATTCCACCAAAATTGCAGAGATTTTTGTGGTTGGCTGACACATTACCAGCATATTTCAAATATGTCAAACCATTCAAAAGTTATAGTCAGAAAATATGGACAACCAATCAGAAGAAGGGGCGGGGCTAATTAAGGCCAACGAAGCTTAAGGACTCTTTACAGAGTCCCATGACACCACCTACGACTCTCTATGTTAAACCATTCCAAAGTTATAGCAGAAAATCGGGACAACCAATCAGAAGAAGGGGCGGGGCTAATTAAGGCCAACGAAGCTTAAGGACTCATCACAGAGTCCCATGACACCACCCACAACTCTCTATGTCAAACCATTCAAAAGTTATGGCAGAGAAAAGTTTTCTAGGGGGCGCTGTTGAGCCATTAGGCCACGCCCATTAAGACCAACATAGCGATAAAATGTCTGGAACTTTTTTTTCCTAATTTTTTAAATATTTGTAAGGTATAAATATTAGTAAAACACTACTATTTTTATTACTTTTTCTGTAACCATTTTATCGAGGTTCTAACCGGGCTGAGCACGGGTCTATTTCTGACGTCACCATATTACAGGCAGCTGATTGGTCGGGGAGCGGGGCCGTCACCTACTCGCCACTGATTGGTCGGGGGGCGGGGCCGTCATCACCCTACTCGCCACTGATTGGTCGGGGGGCGGGGCCGTCATCACCCTACTCGCCACTGACTGGTCGGGGGGCGGGGCCGGCAGACGTTTGAATCAGGAAGCGGGACTCTCTATGTCAAACCATTCCAAAGTTATAGCAGAAAATCGGGACAACCAATCAGAAGAAGGGGCGGGGCTAATTAAGCCCAACGAAGCTTAAGAACTCATTACAGAGTCCCATGACACCAACCACGACTTCCTATGTCAAACCATTCAAAAGTTATGGCAGATAAAAGTATTCTAGGGGGCGCGGTTGAGCCGTTAGGCCACGCCCATTAATGCAAACCATGAAATATCAAAGTTATCACCAAGTCTGGCTTGCATGCAAAATTTGGTGACTTTTGGAGAACTATCAAATATGGACCAATCACATGAAGGGGGGGCGCGCCTTTTGGCGTCTAGCGTCGCCACGGTAACACTTTTGAAAGAGAAAAGTAATGCGTGGTGTCGCAGGATGTAGACGCACATTTTGATGTATAACACATCTGGGTTCACGATACGGTTCGGGCTGAATTAATTCTCGAAGGAATGGCATATATTGCTCCAAAATTACGCGATTAATTCAGAATGTTCAAAATGGCCGACTTCCTGTTCGGTTTCGGCCATGGCGCCAAAAGACTTTTCTTTTAGTTGCGACATGATACAGGAGTGTACCGATTTTCGTTCAGGTACGTCAAACCGTATTATGGGGCTTGAGGCGCAAAGTTTTTTCTGTCTGAAGCAACGAGATGAAGGGTGGGCGCGCTTTTTGGCGTCTAGCGTCGCCACGGTAACGCTTTTGAAAGAGAAAAGTAATGCGTGTGGTCGCAGGAGGGAGACGCACATTTTGATGTATAACACATCTGGGGGCACGTTACGGTTCGGGCTGAATTAACTTTCGAAGGAATGGCATAAATTTCACCAAAATGACACGATTAATTCAAAATGGCCGACTTCCTGTTCGGTTTCGGCCATGTCGCCAAGAGACTTTTGTTTAAGTTGTCCCATGATACAGGTGTGTACCGATTTTCGTGCATGTACGTCAAACCGTATCGTGGGGCTTGAGGCACAAAGTTTTCAAGGGGGCGCTGTTGAGCCATTTTACCACGCCCATTAATGCAAACAATTAAATATCAAATTTTTCGCCAGGCCTGACTTGGGTGCAAAATTTGGTGACTTTTTGGGCATGTTAAGGGGGGCAAAAGGGCCATCACTTTGTCAGAAGAAAAATAATAATAATTAAAGCTGCAAGCAGCAATGAACGGGCCCTCGCACTCACGTCAACCGCCCCCCATAAGCATATCAGAAATGACACCACCCACGACTTCCTATGTAAAACCATTCAAAAGTTATAGCAGAAAAAAGGGACGACCAGTCAGAAGAAGGGGCGGGGCTAATTCAGGGCAAAGAAGATCAAGGACTCATTACAGAGTCCCATGACACCACCCACGACTCTCTATGTCAAAACATTCAAAAGTTATAGCAGAAAATAGGGACAACCAATCATAAAAAGGGACTGGGCTAATTGTCACCAATTATGGTCAAGGACTCAATGCCGAGTCCCATGACACCACCCACGACTCTCTATGTCAAACCTTTCAAAAGTTATGGCAGAAAAAAGTATTCTAAGGGGCGCTGTTGAGCCGTGAGGACACGCCCATTAATGCAAACCATGAAAAAAAAAATCAGATCACTCAAATGAACGACGATCATACAGTACAGCTGTATCTCATGGTCCAGAATGTATGATATTATATTAATCTATTATACCATATTATATTACATGTTGTTATTTCATATTAGCGTACCCAGTAATATAGCATATTGTAATATTGCATTGTATGTTGCTTCATTTCATATATTTTTGACTGTATTATATTGTAAAATTATATATCATAGCGATTGCATTATTATATAATTTCAATTTATAACACTAATATACAATTCCTCACACACACACTCCTTCCAAATGTTTCTTTTTTTTCTCCATTATGACAATTGTATGCTGTCATCCGTTATGTTTTTTGTTTTTAAGCTTGTTATCTCTGTTATTCAAATATATTTATACATTCATTAATATGCTATACTGTACTTTGTATTGTGTATATTGTGTGTGTGTGTGTGTGTCTGTGTGTGTGTGTGTGTGTGTGTGTGTGTATATATATATATATATATATATATATATATATATATATATATATATATATATATATATATATATATATATATATATATATATATATGTGTGTGTGTGTGTATACCTGAAGTGTGACTACCTGCAGAACGTATTTTAGCATGAAAGCTTGCATATTTAACGTACATCAAGCATCCTGTATCATAGCTACATGTCTGCCGTTTGTAACAAAGCAAACCGTGTGAAAATCGGTTGAAAATCAAGTGAGTTATAGTTATTTTACTTATGCAGACACCTCCTTCCACAATAGAAGTGAACGCTCTAGAGTTAAAGCGATACCGATCCAAGATGGCGGCCACGCCCGACGTTCTCAGGCAGTCAATGCGGCGCCTTGACCAAGATGGCGGCCGCGCTGAACATCAGCCCCTCCCCCCGCGGGAGCTGCGCGCGCAAACTCCACTCAAATTCAAAAGTTATGGCAGAAAATCGGGACAACCAATCAGAAGAAGGGGAAAGAGAAAAGTAATGTGCGCCGTCACAGGACAGAGATGAACATTTTGATGTAAAAAAAACACAAAAATTGCTGACAAAAATTTTGGCATATCAAGCCAGGCTTGAACTCTCGACCTCTGGCAGCAAAGACCGCAACAATCTGGCTGAGCTAAGTCTCAGCTATTCCTTTTATTTGACCTACTGGCTTAGGACAGACCAACATAGCGATAAAGTGTCTGGAACTTTTTTTTCCTAATTTTTTAAATATTTGTAAGTTATAAATATTAGTAAAACCCAACTATTTAAATTATTACTTTTTCTGTAACCATTCTGCCAAGGTTGTAACCGGGCTGAGCCGGGAATATTTCTGAAGTCACCACATTACAAGGAGCTGATTGGTCGGGGGGCGGGGCCGTCATCACCCTACTCGCCACTGATTGGTCGGGGGGCGGGGCCGTCATCACCCTACTCGCCACTGATTGGTCGGGGGGCGGGGCCGCCATCACCCTACTCGCCACTGATTGGTCAGGGGGCGGGGCCGGCAGACGTTTGAATCAGGAAGCGGGAGTCAGCGCGAGAGCGACTGGCGGCTCGTGGCAATTTTATTATAAAAAAAGGACAACCAATCAGAAGAAGGGGCGGGGCTAATTCAGGCCAATGAAGGTCAAGGACTCCATAAAGAATCTGATGACACCACCCACGACTCTCTATGTCAAACCATTCAAAAGTTATAGCAGAAAATCGGGACAACCAATCAGAAGAAGGGGCGGGGCTAATTAAGGCCAACGAAGCTTAAGGACTCATTACAGAGTCCCATGACACCACCCACGACTCTCTATGTGAAACCATTCAAAAGTTATGGCAGAGAAAAGTATTCTAGGGGGCGCTGTTGAGCCGTTAGGCCACGCCCATTAATGCAAACCATGAAATATCACATTTATCGCCAGGCCTGGCTTGCATGCAAATTTTGGTGACTTTTGGAGAACTATCAAATATGGACCAATCAGATGAAGGGTGGGTGCGCTTTTTCGCGTCTAGCGTCGCCACGGTAACACTTTTGAAAGAGAAAAGTAATGCGTGGTGTCGCAGGATGGAGACGCACATTTTGATGTATAACACACCTGGGTGCACGTTACGGTTCGGGCTGAATTAACTGCCGAAGGAATGGCATAAATTTCGCCAAAATGACACAATTTATTCAAAATGGCCGACGTCCTGTTCGGTTTCGGCCATGGCTCCAAGAGACTTTTCTTTAACTTGTGCCATGATACAGGTGTGTAGCGATTTTCGTGCATGTACGTCAAACCGTATTGTGGGGCTTGAGGCACAAAGTTTTCCGGGGGGCGCTGTTGAGCCATTTTGCCACGCCCATTAATGCAAACCATGAAATATCAAATTTATCGCCAGGCCTGGCTTGCATGCCAAATTTGGTGCCTTTTGGGGAACTATCAAATATGGACCAATCAGATGAAGGGGGGGTGCGCTTGTTGGCGTCTAGCGTCGCCACGGTAACACTTTTGAAAGAGAAAAGTAATGCGTGTAGTCGCAGGATGGAGACGCACATTTTGATGTATAACACATCTGGGTTCACGATACGGTTCGGGCTGAATTAACTCTCGAAGGAATGGCATATATTGCTCCAAAATTACGCGATTAATTCAGAATGTTCAAAATGGCCGACTTCCTGTTCGGTTTAGGCCATGGCGCCAAGAGACTTTTCTTTAAGTTGTGACATGATACAGGTGTGTACCGATTTTCCTTCATGTACGTCACACCGTATTATGGGGCTTGAGGCACAAAGTTTTTTCTGTCAAACCAATCAGATGAAGGGTGGGCGCGCTTTTTGGCGTCTAGCGTCGCCACGGTAACGCTTTTGAAAGAGAAAAGTAATGCGTGTTGTCGCAGGATGGAGACGCACATTTTGATGTATAACACACCTGGGTGCACGTTACGGTTCGGGCTGAATTAACTTTCGAAGGAATGGCATAAATTTCGCCAAAATGACACGACTAATTCAAAATGGCCGACTTCCTGTTTGGTTTCGGGCATGACGCCAAGAGACTTTTCTTTCAGTTGCGCCATGATACAGGTGTGTACCGATTTTCGTGCATGTACGTCAAACCGTATCGTGGGGCTTGAGGCACAAAGTTTTCAAGGGGGCGCTGTTGAGCCATTTTGCCACGCCCATTAATGCAAACCATTAAATATCAAATTTTTCGCCAGGCCTGACTTGGGTGCAAAATTTGGTGACTTTTTGGGCATGTTAAGGGGGGCAAAAAGGCCATCACTTTGTCAGGAAAATAATAATAATAATTAAAGCTGCAAGCAGCGATGAACGGGCCCTCGCACTCACGTCCACCGCCCCCCATAAGCATATCAGAAATTACACCACCCACGACTCTCTATGTCAAACCATTCAAAAGTTATAACAGAAAAAAGGAACAACCAATCAGAGGAAGGGCCGGGGCTAATTCAGGCCAATGAAGGTCAAGGACTCCATAAAGAATCTGATGACACCACCCACGACTCTCTATGTAAAACCATTCCAAAGTTATAGCAGAAAATCGGGACAACCAATCAGAAGAAGGGGCGTGGCTAATTAAGGCCATCGAAGCTTAAGGACTCATTACAGAGTCCCATGACACCACCCACAACTTCCTATGTCAAACCATTCAAAAGTTATGGCAGAGAAAAGTATTCTAGGGGGCGCTGTTGAGCCGTTAGGCCACGCCCATTAATGCAAACCATGAAATATCTCATTTATCGCCAAGTCTGTCTTGCATGTAAAATTTGGTGACTTTTGGAGAACTATTAAATATGGACCAATCAGATTTCAAAATGGCCGACTTCCTGTTCGGTTTCGGCCATGGCTCCAAGAGACTTTTCTTTAAGTTGCGCCATGATACAGGTGTGTACCGATTTTCGTGCATGTACATCAAACCGTATTGTGGGGCTTGAGGTACAAAGTTTTCCGGGGGGCGCTGTTGAGCCATTTTGCCACGCCCATTAATGAAAACCATGAAATATCACATTTATCGCCAGGCCTGGCTTGCGTGCCAAATTTGGTGCCTTTTGGGGAACTATCAAATATGGACCAATCAGATGAAGGGGGGTGCGCTTGTTGGCGTCTAGCGTCGCCACGGTAACACTTTTGAAAGAGAAAAGTAATGCGTGTAGTCGCAGGATGGAGACGCATATTTTGATGTATAACACACCTGGGTGCACGTTACGGTTTGGGCCGTATTAATTCTCGAAGGAATGGCATGTATTGCTCCAAAATTACGTGATTAATTCAGAATGTTCAAAATGGCCGACTTCCTGTTCGGTTTTGGCCATGGCACCAAGAGACTTTTCTTTAAGTTGCGACATGATAAAGAAGTGTACCGATTTTCATTCATGTACGTCACACCGCATTGTGGGGCTTGAGGCACAAAGGTTTTTCTGCCTGAACCAATCAGATGAAGGGTGGGCGCGCTTTTTGGCGTCTAGCGTCGTCACGGTAACGCTTTTGAAAGAGAAAAGTAATGCGTGGTGTCGGAGGATGGAGACGCACATTTTGATGTATAACACACCTGGGTGCTCGTTACGGTTCGGGCCGTATTAACTGCCGAAGGAATGGCATGAATTTCGCCAAAATTACACGATTAATTCAAAATGGCCGACATCCTTTTCGGTTTCGGGCATGACTCCAAGAGACTTTTCTTTAAGTTGTGCCATGATACAGGTGTGTACTGATTTTCGTGCATGTACGTCAAACCGTATCGTGGGGCTTGAGGCACAAAGTTTTCCGGGGGGCGCTGTTGAGCCATTTTGCCACACCCATTAATGCAAACCATAAAATATCAAATTTTTCGCCAGGCCTGGTTTGCGTGCAAAATTTGGTGACTTTTTGGGCACGTTTAGGGGGGCAAAAAGGCCCTCCTTTCGTCAGAAAAATAATAATAATAATAACGCGAAGAATTCCTACAGATACAATAGGGCCTTCGCACTGAAGGTGCTCGGGCCCTAATAATTAAAGCTGCAAGCAGCGATGAACGGGCCCTCGCACTCACGGCCACCGCGCCCCATAAGCATATCAGAAATGACAGCACCCACGACTTCCTATGTCAAACCATTCAAAAGTTATAGCAGAAAAAAGGGACAACCAATCAGAAGAAGGGGCGGGGCTAGTTCAGGCCAATGAAGGTCAAGGACTCCATACAGAATCTTATGACACCACCCACGACTCTCTATGTCAAACCATTCCAAAGTTATAGCAGAAAATCGGGACAACCAATCAGAAGAAGGGGTGGGGCTAATTAAGGCCAACGAAGCTTAAGAACTCATTACAGAGTCCCATGACACCACCCATGACTTCCTATGTCAAACCATTCAAAATTTATAGCAGAAAAAAGGGACAACCAATCAGAAGAAGGGGCGGGGCTAATTCTGGCCAATGAAGGTCAAGGACTCCATAAAGAATCTTATGACACCACCCACGTCTCTCTATATCAAACCATTCCAAAGTTATAGCAGAAAATCGGGACAACCAATCAGAAGAAGGGGCGGGGCTAATTAAGGCCAACGAAGCTTAAGGACTCATTACAGAGTCCCATGACACCACCCACAACTCTCTATGTCAAACCATTCAAAAGTTATGGCAGAGAAAAGTATTCTAGGGGGCGCTGTTGAACCGTTAGCCACGGCCATTAATGCAAACCATGAAATATCAAATTTATCGCCAGGCCTGGCTTGCATGCAAAATTTGGTGACTTTTGGAGAACTATCAAATATGGACCAATCACATGAAGGGGGGGCGCGCCTTTTGGCGTCTAGCGTCGCCACGGTAATGCTTTTGAAAGAGAAAAGTAATGCGTGGTGTCGCAGGATGTAGACGCACATTTTGATGTATAACACACCTGGGTGCACGTTACGGTTCGGGCTGAATTAACTGCCGAAGGAATGGCATAAATTTTGCCAAAATGACACAATTTATTCAAAATGGCCGACATCCTGTTCGGTTTCGGCCATGGCTCCAAGAGACTTTTCTTTAAGTTGTGCCATGATACAGGTGTGTAGCGATTTTCGTGCATGTACGTCAAACCGTATTGTGGGGCTTGAGGCACAAAGTTTTCCGGGGGGCGCTGTTGAGCCATTTTGCCACGCCCATTAATGCAAACCATGAAATATCAAATTTATCGCCAGGCCTGGCTTGCATGCCAAATTTGGTGCCTTTTGGGGAACTATCAAATATGGACAAATCAGATGAAGGGGGGGTGCGCTTGTTGGCGTCTAGCGTCGCCACGGTAACACTTTTGAAAGAGAAAAGTAATGCGTGTAGTCGCAGGATGGAGACGCACATTTTGATGTATAACACATCTGGGTTCACGATACGGTTCGGGCTGAATTAACTCTCGAAGGAATGGCATATATTGCTCCAAAATTACGCAATTAATTCAGAATGTTCAAAATGGCCGACTTCCTGTTCGGTTTCGGCCATGGCGCCAAGAGACTTTTCTTTTAGTTGCGACATGATACAGGTGTGTACCGATTTTCGTGCATGTACGTCAAACCGTATTACGGGGCTTGAGGCACAAAGTTTTTTCTGTTGAACCAATCAGATGAAGGGTGGGCGCGCTTTTTGGCGTCTAGCGCCGCCACGGTAACGCTTTTGAAAGAGAAAAGTAATGCGTGTTGTCGCAGGATGGAGACGCACATTTTGATGTATAACACACTTGGGGGCACGTTACGTTTCGGGCTGAATTAACTTTCGAAGGAATGGCATAAATTTCGCCAAAATGACACGACTAATTCAAAATGGCAGACTTCCTGTTCGGTTTCGGGCATGACGCCAAGAGACTTTTCTTTCAGTTGCGCCATGATACAGGTGTGTACCGATTTTCGTGCATGTACGTCAAACCGTATCGTGGGGCTTGAGGCACAAAGTTTTCCGGGGGGCGCTGTTGAGCCATTTTGCCACGCCCATTAATGCAAACCATGAAATATCAAATTTATCGCCAGGCCTGGCTTGCATGCCAAATTTGGTGCCTTTTGGGGAACTATCAAATATGGACAAATCAGATGAAGGGGGGGTGCGCTTGTTGGCGTCTAGCGTCGCCACGGTAACACTTTTAAAAGAGAAAAGTAATGCGTGTAGTCGCAGGATGGAGACGCACATTTTGATGTATAACACATCTGGGTTCACGATACGGTTCGGGCTGAATTAACTCTCGAAGGAATGGCATATATTGCTCCAAAATTACGCAATTAATTCAGAATGTTCAAAATGGCCGACTTCCTGTTCGGTTTCGGCCATGGCGCCAAGAGACTTTTCTTTTAGTTGCGACATGATACAGGTGTGTACCGATTTTCGTGCATGTACGTCAAACCGTATTACGGGGCTTGAGGCACAAAGTTTTTTCTGTTGAACCAATCAGATGAAGGGTGGGCGCGCTTTTTGGCGTCTAGCGCCGCCACGGTAACGCTTTTGAAAGAGAAAAGTAATGCGTGTTGTCGCAGGATGGAGACGCACATTTTGATGTTTAACACACTTGGGGGCACGTTACGTTTCGGGCTGAATTAACTTTCGAAGGAATGGCATAAATTTCGCCAAAATGACACGACTAATTCAAAATGGCAGACTTCCTGTTCGGTTTCGGGCATGACGCCAAGAGACTTTTCTTTCAGTTGCGCCATGATACAGGTGTGTACCGATTTTCGTGCATGTACGTCAAACCGTATCGTGGGGCTTGAGGCACAAAGTTTTCAAGGGGGCGCTGTTGAGCCATTTTGCCACGCCCATTAATGCAAACCATTAAATATCAAATTTTTCGCCAGGCCTGACTTGGGTGCAAAATTTTGTGACTTTTTGGGCATGTTAAGGGGGGCAAAAAGGCCATCACTTTGTCAGAAGAAAAAAAAAATAATAATTAAAGCTGCAAGCAGCGATGAACGGGCCCTCGCACTCACGGCCGCCGCCCCCCATAAGCATATCAGAAATGACACCACCCACGACTTCCTATGTCAAACCATTCAAAAGTTATAGCAGAAAAAAGGGACAACCAATCACAAGAAGGGGCGGGGCTAATTCAGGCCAATGAAGGTCAAGGACTCCATACAGAGTCTGATGACACCACCCACGACTCTCCATGTCAAACCATTCAAAAGTTATAGCAAGAAATAGGGACAACCAATCAAAAGAAGGGGCGGGGCTAATTTTCACCAATTATGGTCGAGGACTCAATACCGAGTCCCATGACACCACCCATGACTCTTTATGTCAAACCATTCAAAAGTTATGGCAGAGAAAAGTTTTCCGGGGGGTGCTGTTGAGCCATTTTGCCACGCCCATTAATGCAAACCATGAAATATCAAATTTATCACCAGGCCTGGCTTGCATGCAAAATTTGGTGACTTTTGGAGAACTATCAAATATGGACCAATCAGATTAAGGGGGCACGCTTTTTGGCGTCTAGCATCGCCACGGTAACACTTTTGAAAGAGAAAAGTAATGTGCGTCGTCGCAAGATGGAGACGCACATTTTGAGGTATAAGTCACCTGGATGCACGTTACGGTTCGGGCCGTATTAATTGCCGAAGGAATGGCATTAATTGCGCCAAAATTACACAATTAATTCAAAATGGCCGACTTCCTGTTCAATTTCGGCCATGGCGCCAAGAGACTTTTCTTTAAGTTGCGACATGATACAGGTGTGTACCGATTTTCGTTCATGTACGTCAACCGTATTATGGGGCTTGAGGCTCAAAGTTTTTTCCCTCTGAACCAATCAGATGAAGGGTGGGCGCACTTTTTGGTGTCTAGCGTTGCCGCGGTAACGCTTTTAAATGAGAAAAGTAATGTGCGTCGTTGCAGGACAGGGACGCACATATTGATGTAGAAAAAAAAAATTGCTGACAAAAAAGTCTGGATACTGCGGGAATCGAACTCTGATCTCTGACTCCAAAGACGGGAACACTCTGGCTGAGCTAAGACTCAGCTTCTCATTTCTATTTGACCTACTGACTTATGACAGACCAACATATCGATATTTAGTAATGTAAGTCTGGAGCTGTTTTTTCAAATTTTTTAAAATATTTGTAAGTTATAAATATTAGTAAAACCCTACTATTACTTTTTCTGTAACCATTCTGCCAAGGTTGTAACCGGGCTGAGCTGGGAATATTTCTGACGTCACCACATTACAGGGAGCTGATTGGTCGGGGGGCGGGGCCGTCATCACCCTACTCGCCACTGATTGGTCGGGGGGCGGGGCCGTCATCACCCTACTCGCCACCGATTGGTCGGGGGGCGGGGCCGTCATCACCCTCCGCGCCACTGATTGGTCGGGAGGCGGGGCCGTCATCACCCTACTCGCCACCGATTGGTCGGGGGGCGGGGCCGGCAGACGTTTGAATCAGGAAGCGGGAGTCAGCGCGAGAGCGACTGGCGGCTCGTGGCGATTTTATTATAAAAAAGGGACAACCAATCAGAAGAAGGGGCGGGGCTAATTCAAGCCAAAGAAGCTCAAGGACTCATTGCAGAGTCCCTTGACACCACCTACGACTTCCTATGTCAAACCATTCAAAGTTTATAGCAGAAAAAAGGGACAACCAATCAGAAGAAGGGGCGGGGCTAATTCAGGCCAATGAAGGTCAAGGACTCCATACAGAATCTGATGACACCACCCACGACTCTCTATGTCAAACCATTCAAAAGTTATGGCAGAGAAAAGTATTCAAGGTGGCGTTGTTGAGCCATTAGGCCACGCCCATTAATGCAAACCATGAAATATAAAATTTATCACCAGGCCTGGCTTGCATGCAAAATTTGGTGACTTTTGGAGAACTATCAAATATGGACCAATCACATGAAGGGGGGGCGCGCCTTTTGGCGTCTAGCGTCGCCACGGTAACACTTTTGAAAGAGAAAAGTAATGCGTGGTGTCGCAGGATGTAGACGCACATTTTGATGTATAACACACCTGGGTGCACGATACGGTTCGGGCTGAATTAACTCTCGAAGGAATGGCATAAATTTCGCCAAAATGACACAATTTATTCAAAATGGCCGACATCCTGTTCGGTTTTGGCCATGGCTCCAAGAGACTTTTCTTTAAGTTGTGCCATGATACAGGTGTGTAGCGATTTTCGTGCATGTACGTCAAACCGTATTGTGGGGCTTGAGGCACAAAGTTTTCCGGGGGGCGCTGTTGAGCCATTTTGCCACGCCCATTAATGCAAACCATGAAATATCAAATTTATCACCAGGCCTGGCTTGCATGCCAAATTTGGTGCCTTTTGGGGAACTATCAAATATGGACCAATCAGATGAAGGGGGGGTGCGCTTGTTGGCGTCTAGCGTCGCCACGGTAACACTTTCGAAAGAGAAAAGTAATGCGTGTAGTCGCAGGATGGAGACGCACATTTTGATGTATAACACATCTGGGTTCACGATACGGTTCGGGCTGAATTAACTCTCGAAGAATGGCATATTTTGCTCCAAAATTACGCAATTAATTCAGAATGTTCAAAATGGCCGACTTCCTGTTCGGTTTCGGCCATGGCGCCAAGAGACTTTTCTTTTAGTTGCGACATGATACAGGAGTGTACCGATTTTCGTTCATGTACGTCAAACCGTATTATGGGGCTTGAGGCGCAAAGTTTTTTCTGTCTGAACCAACCAGATGAAGGGTGGGCGCGCTTTTTGGCGTCTAGCGTCGCCACGGTAACGCTTTTGAAAGAGAAAAGTAATGCGTGTGGTCGCAGGAGGGAGACGCACATTTTGATGTATAATACACCTGGGTGCACGTTACGGTTCGGGCTGAATTAACTGCCGAAGGAATGGCATAAATTGCGCCAAAGTGACACGATTATTTCAAAATGGCCGACTTCCTGTTCGGTTTCGGGCATGACGGCAAGAGACTTTTCTTTAAGTTGTCCCATGATACAGGTGTGTACCGATTTTCGTGCATGTACGTCAAACCGTATCGTGGGGCTTGAGGCACAAAGTTTTCAAGGGGGCGCTGTTGAGCCATTTTGCCACGCCCATTAATGCAAACCATTAAATATCAAATTTTTCGCCAGGCCTGACTTGGGTGCAAAATTTGGTGACTTTTTGGGCATGTTAAGGGGGGCAAAAAGGCCATCACTTTGTCAGAAGAAAAATAATAATAATAATCAAAGCTGCAAGCAGCGATGAACGGGCCCTCGCACTCACGGCCACCGCCCCCCATAAGCATATCAGAAAAGACACCACCCACGACTTCCTATGTCAAACCATTCAAAAGTTATAGCAGAAAAAAGGGACAACCAATCAGAAGAAGGGGCGGGGCTAATTCAGGCCAATGAAGGTCAAGGACTCCATACAGAGTCTGATGACACCACCCACGACTCTCTATGTCAAACCATTCAAAAGTTATGGCAGAAAATCGGGACAACCAATGAGAAGAAGGGGCGGGGCTAATTCAGGCCAATTATGGTCAAGGACTCAATACCGAGTCCCATGACACCACCCACGACTCTTTATGTCAAACCATTCAAAAGTTATGGCAGAGAAAAGTATTCTAGGGGGCGCTGTTGAGCCGTTAGGCAACGACCATTAATGCAAACCATTAAATATCAAATTTATCACCAGGCCTGGCTTGCATGCAAAATTTGGTGACTTTTGGAGAACTATCAAATATGGACCAATCAGATGAAGGGGACGAGCGCTTTTTCGCGTCTAGCGTCGCCACGGTAACACTTTTGAAAGAGAAAAGTAATGTGCGTCGTCGCAGGACAGAGACGCACATTTTGATGTAAAAAAAACACAAAAATTGCTGACAAAAAATTTCATCATTCTGCCAGGCTTGAACTCACGACTTCTGGCACCAAAGACCGCAATGCTGTGGCTGAGCTATGTGTCAGCTATCCCTTTCAATTCCACTTACTGGCTTAGGAGAGACCAACATAGCGATAAAATGTCTGGAACTTTTTTTTCCTAATTTTTTAAATATTTGTAAGGTATAAATATTAGTAAAACACTACTATTTGTATTACTTTTTCTGTAACCATTTCTACCGAGGTTCTAACCGGGCTGAGTACGGGTCTATTTCTGACGTCACCATATTACAGGCAGATGATTGGTCGGGGGGGCGGGGCCGTCATCACCCTACTCGCCACTGATTGGTCGGGGGGCGGGGCCGTCATCACCCTACTCGCCACTGATTGGTCGGGGAGCGTGGCCGTCATCACCCTACTCGCAACTGATTGGTCGGGGGGCGGGGCCGTCATCACCCTACTCGCCACTGATTGGTCGGGGGGCGGGGCCGTCATCACCCTACTTGCCACTGATTGGTCGGGGGGCGGGGCCAGCAGACGTTTGAATCAGGAAGAGGGACTCTCTATGTCAAACCATTCCAAAGTTATAACAGAATAAAGGGACAACCAATCAGAAGAAGAGGCGGGGCTAATTAAGGCCAACGAAGCTTAAGGACTCATTACAGAGTCCCATGATACCACCCACAACTTCCTATGTCAACCATTCAAAAGTTATGGCAGATAAAAGTATTCTAGGGGGCGCTGTTGAGCCGTTAGGCCACGCCCATTAATGCAAACCATGAAATATCAAATTTATCGCCAAGTCTGGCTTGCATGCAAAATTTGGTGACTTTTGGAGAACTATCAAATATGGACCAATCACATGAAGGGGGGGCGCGCCTTTTGGCGTCTAGCGTCGCCACGGTAACACTTTTGAAAGAGAAAAGTAATGCGTGGTGTCGCAGGATGTAGACGCACATTTTGATGTATAACACACCTGGGTGCACGTTACGGTTCGGGCTGAATTAACTGCCGAAGGAATGGCATAAATTTCGCCAAAATGACACAATTTATTCAAAATGGCCGACATCCTGTTCGGTTTCGGCCATGGCTCCAAGAGACTTTTCTTTAAGTTGTGCCATGATACAGGTGTGTAGCGATTTTCGTGCATGTACGTCAAACCGTATTGTGGGGCTTGAGGCACAAAGTTTTCCGGGGGGCGCTGTTGAGCCATTTTGCCACACCCATTAATGCAAACCATGAAATATCAAATTTATCGCCAGGCCTGGCTTGCATGCCAAATTTGGTGCCTTTTGGGGAACTATCAAATATGGAAAAATCAGATGAAGGGGGGGTGCGCTTGTTGGCGTCTAGCGTCGCCACGGTAACACTTTTGAAAGAGAAAAGTAATGCGTGTAGTCGCAGGATGGAGACGCACATTTTGATGTATAACACATCTGGGTTCACGATACGGTTCGGGCTGAATTAACTCTCGAAGGAATGGCATATATTGCTCCAAAATTACGCAATTAATTCAGAATGTTCAAAATGGCCGACTTCCTGTTCGGTTTCGGCCATGGCGCCAAGAGACTTTTCTTTTAGTTGCGACATGATACAGGTGTGTACCGATTTTCGTTCATGTACGTCAAACCGTATTATGGGGCTTGAGGCACAAAGTTTTTTCTGTCGAACCAATCAGATGAAGGGTGGGCGCGCTTTTTGGCGTCTAGCGCCGCCACGGTAACGCTTTTGAAAGAGAAAAGTAATGCGTGTTGTCGCAGGATGGAGACGCACATTTTGATGTATAACACACTTGGGGGCACGTTACGGTTCGGGCTGAATTAACTTTCGAAGGAATGGCATAAATTTCGCCAAAATGACACGACTAATTCAAAATGGCCGACATCCTGTTCGGTTTCGGGCATGACCCCAAGAGACTTTTGTTTAAGTTGTCCCATGATACAGGTGTGTACCGATTTTCGTGCATGTAAGTCAAACCGTATCGTGGGGCTTGAGGCACAAAGTTTTCCGGGGGGCGCTGTTGAGCCATTTTGCCACGCCCATTAATGCAAACCTTTAAATATCAAATTTTTCGCCAGGCCTGACTAGGGTGCAAAATTTGGTGACTTTTTGGGCATGTTAAGGGGGGCAAAAAGGCCTTCACTTTGTCAGGAAAATAATAATAATAATAATAATAATAATTAAAGCTGCAAGCAGCAATGAACGGGCCCTCGCACTCACGTCAACCGCCCCCCATAAGCATATCAGAAATGACACCACCCACGACTTCCTATGTCAAACCCTTCAAAAGTTATAGCAGAAAAAAGGGACGACCAGTCAGAAGAAGGGGCGGGGCTAATTCAGGGCAAAGAAGATCAAGGACTCATTACAGAGTCCCATGACACCACCCACGACTCTCTATGTCAAAACATTCAAAAGTTATAGCAGAAAATAGGGACAACCAATCAGAAAAAGGGACTGGGCTAATTGTCACCAATTATGGTCAAGGACTCAATGCCGAGTCCCATGACACCACCCACGACTCTCTATGTAAAACCTTTCAAAAGTTATGGCAGAAAAAAGTATTCTAGGGGGCGCTGTTGAGCCGTGAGGACACGCCCATTAATGCAAACCATGAAAAAAAAAATCAGATCACTCAAATGAACGACGATCATACAGTACAGCTGTATCTCATGGTCCAGAATGTATGATATTATATTAATCTATTATACCATATTATATTACATGTTGTTATTTCATATTAGCGTACCCAGTAATATAGCATATTGTATTATTGCATTGTATGTTGCTTCATTTCATATATTTTTGACTGTATTATATTGTAAAATTATATATCATAGCGATTGCATTATTATATAATTTCAATTTATAACACTAATATACAATTCCTCACACACACACTCCTTCCAAATGTTTCTTTTTTTTCTCCATTATGACAATTGTATGCTGTCATCCGTTATGTTTTTTGTTTTTAAGCTTGTTATGTCTGTTATTCAAATATATTAATACATTCATTAATATGCTATACTGTATTTTGTATTGTGTATATTGTGTGTGCGTGTGTGTGTGTGTGTATATATATATATATATATATATATATATATATATATATATATATATATATATATATATATATATATATGTGTGTGTGTGTGTGTGTATACCTGAAGTGTGACTACCTGCAGAACGTATTTTAGCATGAAAGCTTGCATATTTAACGTACATCAAGCATCCTGTATCATAGCTACATGTCTGCCGTTTGTAACAAAGCAAACCGCGTGAAAATCGGTTGAAAATCAAGTGAGTTATAGTTATTTTACTTATGCAGACACCTCCTTCCACAATAGAAGTGAACGCTCTAGAGTTAAAGCGATACCGATCCAAGATGGCGGCCACGCCCGACGTTCTCAGGCAGTCAATGCGGCGCCTCGACCAAGATGGCGGCCGCGCTGAACATCAGCCCCTCCCCCCGCGGGAGCTGCGCGCGCAAACTCCACTCAAATTCAAAAGTTATGGCAGAAAATCGGGACAACCAATCAGAAGAAGGGGAAAGAGAAAAGTAATGTGCGTCGTCACAGGACAGAGACGAACATTTTGATGTAAAAAAAACACAAAAATTGCTGACAAAAATTTTGGCATTTCAAGCCAGGCTTGAACTCTCGACCTCTGGCAGCAAAGACCGCAATAATGTGGCTGAGCTAAGTCTCAGCTATTCCTTTCATCTGACCTACTGGCTTAGGACAGACCAACATAGCGATAAAATGTCTGGAACTTTTTTTTCCTAATTTTTTAAATATTTGTAAGTTATAAATATTAGTAAAACCCTACTATTTAAATTATTACTTTTTCTGTAACCATTCTGCCAAGGTTGTAACCGGGCTGAGCCGGGAATATTTCTGAAGTCACCACATTACAGGAAGCTGATTGGTCGGGGGGCGGGGCCGTCATCACCCTACTCGCCACTGATTGGTCGGGGGGCGGGGCCGTCATCACCCTACTCGCCACTGATTGGTCGGGGGCGGGGCCGCCATCACCCTACTCGCCACTGATTGGTCAGGGGGCGGGGCCGGCAGACGTTTGAATAAGGAAGCGGGAGTCAGCGCGAGAGCGACTGGCGGCTCGCGGCAATTTTATTATAAAAAAAGGACAACCAATCAGAAGAAGGGGCGGGGCTAATTCAGGCCAATGAAGTTCAAGGACTCCATAAAGAATCTGATGACACCACCCACGACTCTCTATGTCAAACCATTCAAAAGTTATAGCAGAAAATCGGGACAACCAATCAGAAGAAGGGGCGGGGCTAATTAAGGCCAACGAAGCTTAAGGACTCATTACAGAGTCCCATGACACCACCCACGACTCTCTATGTCAAACCATTCAAAAGTTATGGCAGAGAAAAGTATTCTAGGGGGCGCTGTTGAGCCGTTAGGCCACGCCCATTAATGCAAACCATGAAATATCACATTTATCGCCAGGCCTGGCTTGCATGCAAATTTTGGTGACTTTTGGAGAACTATCAAATATGGACCAATCAGATGAAGGGTGGGTGCGCTTTTTCGCGTCTAGCATCGCCACGGTAACACTTTTGAAAGAGAAAAGTAATGCGTGGTGTCGCACGATGGAGACGCACATTTTGGTGTATAACACACCTGGGTGCACGTTACGGTTCGGGCTGAATTAACTGCCGAAGGAATGGCATAAATTGTGCCAAAATTACACAATTAATTCAAAATGGCTGACTTCCTGTTCGGTTTCGGCCATGGCTCCAAGAGACTTTTCTTTAAGTTGCGACATGATACAGGTGTGTACCGTTTTTCGTGCATGTACGTCAAACCGTATTGTGGGGCTTGAGGCACAAAGTTTTCCGGGGGGCGCTGTTGAGCCATTTTGCCACGCCCATTAATGCAAACCATGAAATATCAAATTTATCGCCAGGCCTGGCTTGCATGCAAAATTTGGTGCCTTTTGGGGAACTATCAAATATGGACCAATCAGATGAAGGGGGGGTGCGCTTGTTGGCGTCTAGCATCGCCACGGTAACACTTTCGAAAGAGAAAAGTAATGCGTGTAGTCGCAGGATGGAGACGCACATTTTGATGTATAACACATCTGGGTTCACGATACGGTTCGGGCTGAATTAACTCTCGAAGGAATGGCATATATTGCTCCAAAATTACGCAATTAATTCAGAATGTTCAAAATGGCCGACTTCCTGTTCGGTTTCGGCCATGGCGCCAAGAGACTTTTCTTTTAGTTGCGACATGATACAGGTGTGTACCGATTTTCGTTCATGTACGTCAAACCGTATTATGGGGCTTGAGGCACAAAGTTTTTTCTGTTGAACCAATCAGATGAAGGGTGGGCGCGCTTTTTGGCGTCTAGCGCCGCCACGGTAACGCTTTTGAAAGAGAAAAGTAATGCGTGTTGTCGCAGGATGGAGACGCACATTTTGATGTATAACACACTTGGGGGCATGTTACGGTTCGGGCTGAATTAACTTTCGAAGGAATGGCATAAATTTCGCCAAAATGACACGACTAATTCAAAATGGCCGACTTCCTGTTCGGTTTCGGGCATGACGCCAAGAGACTTTTCTTTCAGTTGCGCCATGATACAGGTGTGTACCGATTTTCGTGCATGTACGTCAAACCGTATCGTGGGGCTTGAGGCACAAAGTTTTCAAGGGGGCGCTGTTGAGCCAATTTGCCACGCCCATTAATGGAAACCATTAAATATCAAATTTTTCGCCAGGCCTGACTAGGGTGCAAAATTTGGTGACTTTTTGGGCATGTTAAGGGGGGCAAAAAGGCCTTCACTTTGTCAGGAAAATAATAATAATAATAATAATAATAATAAAAATTCCTGCAAATACAATAGGGCCTTCGCACTGCAAGTGCTCGGGCCCTAATAATAATAAAAATTCCTGCAAATACAATAGGGCCTTCGCACTGCAAGTGCTCGGGCCCTAATAATAATAAAAATTCCTGCAAATACAATAGGGCCTTCGCACTGAAGGTGCTCGGGCCCTAATTAAAGCTGCAAGCAGCGATGAACGGGCCCTCGCACTCACGGCCACCGCCCCCCATAAGCATATCAGAAAAGACACCACCCACGACTTCCTATGTCAAACCATTCAAAAGTTATAGCAGAAAAAAGGGACAACCAATCAGAAGAAGGGGCGGGGCTAATTCAGGCCAATGAACGTCAAGGACTCCATACAGAATCTGATGACACCACCTACGACTCTCTATGTCAAACCATTCCAAAGTTATAGCAGAAAATCGGGACAACCAATCAGAAGAAGGGGCGGGGCTAATTAAGGCCAACGAAGCTTAAGAACTCATTACAGAGTCCCATGACACCACCCAAGACTTCCTATGTCAAACCATTCAAAAGTTATAGCAGAAAAAAGGGACAACCAATCAGAAGAAGAGGCGGGGCTAATTCTGGCCAATGAAGGTCAAGGACTCCATAAAGAATCTGATGACATCACCCACGACTCTCTATGTCAAACCATTCCAAAGTTATAGCAGAAAATCGGGACAACCAATCAGAAGAAGGGGCGGGGCTAATTAAGGCCAACGAAGCTTAAGGACTCATTACAGAGTCCCATGACACCACCCACAACTCTCTATGTCAAACCATTCAAAAGTTATGGCAGATAAAAGTATTCTAGGGGGCGCTGTTGAACCGTTAGGCCACGCCCATTAATGCAAACCATGAAATATCAAATTTATCGCCAAATCTGGCTTGCATGCAAAATTTGGTGACTTTTGGAGAACTATCAAATATGGACCAATCACATGAAGGGGGGGCGCGCCTTTTGGCATCTAGCGTCGCCACGGTAACACTTTTGAAAGAGAAAAGTAATGCGTGGTGTCGCAGGATGTAGACGCACATTTTGGTGTATAACACACCTGGGTGCACGTTACGGTTCGGGCTGAATTAACGGCCGAAGGAATGGCATAAATTTCGCCAAAATGACACAATTTATTCAAAATGGCCGACATCCTGTTCGGTTTCGGCCATGGCTCCAAGAGACTTTTCTTTAAGTTGTGCCATGATACAGGTGTGTAGCGATTCTCGTGCATGTACATCAAACCGTATTGTGGGGCTTGAGGCACAAAGTTTTCCGGGGGGCGCTGTTGAGCCATTTTGCCACGCCCATTAATGCAAACCATTAAATATCAAATGTATCGCCAGGCCTGGCTTGCATGCCAAATTTGGTGCCTTTTGGGGAACTATCAGATATGGACCAATCAGATGAAGGGGGGGTGCGCTTGTTGGCGTCTAGCGTCGCCACGGTAACACTTTTCAAAGAGAAAAGTAATGCGTGTAGTCGCAGGATAGAGACGCACATTTTGATGTATAACACATCTGGGTTCACGATACGGTTCGGGCTGAATTAACTCTCGAAGGAATGGCATATATTGCTCCAAAATTACGCAATTAATTCAGAATGTTCAAAATGGCCGACTTCCTGTTCGGTTTCGGCCATGGCGCCAAGAGACTTTTCTTTTAGTTGCGACATGATACAGGAGTCTACCGATTTTCGTTCATGTACGTCAAACCGTATTATGGGGCTTGAGGCACAAAGTTTTTTCTGTCGAACCAATCAGATGAAGGGTGGGCGCGCTTTTTGGCGTCTAGCGTCGCCACGTTAACGCTTTCGAAAGAGAAAAGTAATGCGTGTTGTCGCAGGATGGAGACGCACATTTTGATGTATAACACACTTGGGTGCACGTTACGGTTCGGGCTGAATTAACTTTCGAAGGAATGGCATAAATTTCGCCAAAATGACACGATTAATTCAAAATGGCCGACATCCTGTTCGGTTTCGGCCATGGCACCAGGAGACTTTTCTTTAAGTTGCCCCATGATACAGGTGTGTACCGATTTTCGTGCATGTACGTTAAACCGTATTGTGGTAATTGAGGCACAAAGTTTTCAAGGGGGCGCTGTTGAGCCATTTTACCACGCCCATTAATGCAAGCCATTAAATATCAAATTTTTCGCCAGGCCTGACTTGGGTGCAAAATTTGGTGACTTTTTGGGCACGTTTAGGGGGGCAAAAAGGCCTTCCTTTTGTCAGGAAAATAATAATAATAATTAAAGCTGCAAGCAGCGATGAACGGGCCCTCGCACTCACGGCCACCGCCCCCCATAAGCATATCAGAAATGACACCACCCACGACTCTCTATGTCAAACCATTCAAAAGTTATAGCAGAAAAAAGGAACAACCAATCAGAAGAAGGGGCGGGGCTAATTCAGGCCAATGAAGGTCAAGGACTCAATACCGAGTCCCATGACACCACCCACGACTCTTTATGTCAAACCATTCAAAAGTTATGGCAGAGAAAAGTATTCTAGGGGGCGCTGTTGAGTCGTTAGGCCACGCCCATTAATGCAAACCATGAAATATCAAATTTATCACCAGGCCTGGCTTGCATGCAAAATTTGGTGACTTTTGGAGAACTATCAAATATGGACCAATCAGATGAAGGGGACGAGCGCTTTTTCGCGTCTAGCGTCGCCACGGTAACACTTTTGAAAGAGAGAAGTAATGTGCGTCGTCACAGGACAGAGACGAACATTTTGATGTAAAAAAAACACAAAAATTGCTGACAAAAATTTCGGCATATTGCCAGGCTTGAACTCCCAACCTCTGGCACCGAAGACCAATATGCTCTGGCTGAGCTAAGTCTCAGCTATTCCTTTTAATTGACCTACTGGCTTAGGACAGACCAACATAGCGAAAAAATGTCTGGAACTTTTTTTTCCTAATTTTTTAAATATTTGTAAGTTATAAATATTAGTAAAACCCTACTATTTTAATTATTACTTTTTCTGTAACCATTCTGCCAAGGTTGTAACCGGGCTGAGCCGGGAATATTTCTGAGGTCACCACATTACAGGGAGCTGATTGGTCGGGGGGCGGGGCCGGCATCACCATACTCGCCACTGATTGATCGGGGGGCGGGGCCGTCATCACCCTACTCACCACTGATTGGTCGGGGGGCGGGGCCGTCATCACCCTACTCGCCACTGATTGGTCGGGGGGCGGGGCCGTCATCACCATACTCGCCACTGATTGGTCGGGGGGCGGGGCCGTCATCACCCTACTCGCCACTGATTGGTCGGGGGGCGGGGCCGTCATCACCCTACTCGCCACTGATTGGTCAGGGGGCGGGGCCGGCAGATGTTTGAATCAGGAAGCGGGAGTCAGCGCGAGAGCGACTGGCGGCTCGCAGCGATTTTATTATAAAAAAAGGACAACCAATCAGAAGAAGGGGCGGGGCTAATTCAGGCCAATGAAGGTCAAGGACTCCATAAAGAATCTGATGACACCACCCACGACTCTCTATGTCAAACCATTCAAAAGTTATAGCAGAAAATCGGGACAACCAATCAGAAGAAGGGGCGGGCTAATTAAGGCCAACGAAGCTTAAGGACTCATTACAGAGTCCCATGACACCACCCACGACTCTCTATGTGAAACCATTCAAAAGTTATGGCAGAGAAAAGTATTCTAGGGGGCGCTGTTGAGCCGTTAGGCCACGCCCATTAATGCAAACCATGAAATATCAAATTTATCGCCAAGTCTGGCTTGCATGCAAAATTTGGTGACTTTTGGAGAACTATCAAATATGGACCAATCACATGAAGGGGGGGCGCGCCTTTTGGCGTCTAGCGTCGCCCCGGTAACACTTTTGAAAGAGAAAAGTAATGCGTGGTGTCGCAGGATGGAGACACACATTTTGATGTATAACACACCTGGGTGCACGTTACGGTTCGGGCTGAATTAACTGCCGAAAGAATGGCATAAATTTCGCCAAAATGACACAATTTATTCAAAATGGCCGACTTCCTGTTCAATTTCGGCCATGGCGCCAAGAGACTTTTCTTTAAGTTGCGACATGATACAGGTGTGTACCGATTTTCGTTCATGTACGTCAAACCGTATTATGGGGCTTGAGGCTCAAAGTTTTTTCCCTCTCAACCAATCAGATGAAGGGTGGGCGCACTTTTTGGTGTCTAGCGTTGCCGCGGTAACGCTTTTAAATGAGAAAAGTAATGTGCGTCGTTGCAGGACAGGGACGCACATATTGATGTAGAAAAAAAAAAATTGCTGACAAAAAAGTCTGTATACTGCGGGAATCGAACTCTGATCTCTGACTCCAAAGACGGGAACGCTCTGGCTGAGCTAAGACTCAGCTACTCATTTCTGTTTGACCTACTGACTTAGGAGAGACCAACATATCGATATTTAGTAATGTAAGTCTGGAGCTGTTTTTTCTAATTTTTTTAAATATTTGTAAGTTATAAATATTAGTAAAACCCTACTATAATAATTATTACTTTTTCTGTAACCATTCTGCCAAGGTTGTAACCGGGCTGAGCTGGGAATATTTCTGACGTCACCACATTACAGGGAGCTGATTGGTCGGGGGGCGGGGCCGTCATCACCCTACTCGCCACTGATTGGTCGGGGGGCGGGGCCGTCATCACCCTACTCGCCACCGATTGGTCGGGGGGCGGGGCCGTCATCACCCTCCGCGCCACTGATTGGTCGGGAGGCGGGGCCGTCATCACCCTACTCGCCACCGATTGGTCGGGGGGCGGGGCCGGCAGACGTTTGAATCAGGAAGCGGGAGTCAGCGCGAGAGCGACTGGCGGCTCGTGGCGATTTTATTATAAAAAAGGGACAACCAATCAGAAGAAGGGGCGGGGCTAAATCAGGCCAAAGAAGCTCAAGGACTCATTGCAGAGTCCCATGACACCACCCACGACTTCCTATGTCAAACCATTCAAAGTTTATAGCAGAAAAAAGGGACAACCAATCAGAAGAAGGGGCGGGGCTAATTCAGGCCAATGAAGGTCAAGGACTCCATACAGAATCTGATGACACCACCCACGACTCTCTATGTCAAACCATTCAAAAGTTATGGCAGGTAAAAGTATTCTAGGGGGCGCTGTTGAGCCGTTAGGCCACGCCCATTAATGCAAACCATGAAATATAAAATTTATCACCAGGCCTGGCTTGCATGCAAAATTTGGTGACTTTTGGAGAACTATCAAATATGGACCAATCACATGAAGGGGGGGCGCGCCTTTTGGCGTCTAGCGTCGCCACGGTAACACTTTTGAAAGAGAAAAGTAATGCGTGGTGTCGCAGGATGTAGACGCACATTTTGATGTATAACACACCTGGGTGCACGATACGGTTCGGGCTGAATTAACTCTCGAAGGAATGGCATAAATTTCGCCAAAATGACACAATTTATCCAAAATGGCCGACTTCCTGTTCGGTTTTGGCCATGGCTCCAAGAGACTTTTCTTTAAGTTGTGCCATGATACTGGTGTGTAGCGATTTTCGTGCATGTACGTCAAACCGTATTGTGGGGCTTGAGGCACAAAGTTTTCCGGGGGGCGCTGTTGAGCCATTTTGCCACGCCCATTAATGCGAACCATGAAATATCAAATTTATCACCAGGCCTGGCTTGCATGCCAAATTTAGTGCCTTTTGGGGAACTATCAAATATGGACCAATCAGATGAAGGGGGGGTGCGCTTGTTGGCGTCTAGCGTCGCCACGGTAACACTTTCGAAAGAGAAAAGTAATGCGTGTAGTCGCAGGATGGAGACGCACATTTTGATGTATAACACATCTGGGTTCACGATACGGTTCGGGCTGAATTAACTCTCGAAGAATGGCATATATTGCTCCAAAATTACGCAATTAATTCAGAATGTTCAAAATGGCCGACTTCCTGTTCGGTTTCGGCCATGGCGCCAAGAGACTTTTCTTTTAGTTGCGACATGATACAGGAGTGTACCAATTTTCGTTCATGTACGTCAAACCGTATTATGGGGCTTGAGGCGCAAAGATTTTTCTGTCTGAACCAACCAGATGAAGGGTGGGCGCGCTTTTTGGCGCCTAGCGTCGCCACGGTAACGCTTTTGAAAGAGAAAAGTAATGCGTGTGGTCGCAGGATGGAGACGCACATTTTGATGTAAAATACACCTGGGTGCACGTTACGGTTCGGGCTGAATTAACTCTCGAAGGAATGGCATAAATTTCGCCAAAATGACACAATTTATTCAAAATGGCCGACTTCCTGTTCGGTTTCGGGCATGGCTCCAAGAGACTTTTCTTTAAGTTGTCCCATGATACAGGTGTGTACCGATTTTCGTGCATGTACGTCAAACCGTATCGTGGGGCTTGAGGCACAAAGTTTTCAAGGGGGCGCTGTTGAGCCATTTTGCCACTCCCATTAATGCAAACCATTAAATATCAAATTTTTCGCCAGGCCTGACTTGGGTGCAAAATTTGGTGACTTTTTGGGCATGTTAAGGGGGGCAAAAAGGCCATCACTTTGTCAGAAGAAAAATAATAATAATAATTAAAGCTGCAAGCAGCGATGAACGGGCCCTCGCACTCACGGCCACCGCCCCCATAAGCATATCAGAAATGACACCACCCACGACTTCCTATGTCAAACCATTCAAAAGATATAGCAGAAAAAAGGGACAACCAATCAGAAGAAGGGGCGGGGCTAATTCAGGCCAATGAAGGTCAAGGACTCCATACAGAATCTGATGACACCACCCACGACTCTCTATGTCAAACCATTCAAAAGTTATAGCAGAAAACTATTTTAGAAGACTATTTCTGACGTCACCACATTACAACAGCTGATCGGTCGGGGGGCGGGGCCGTCATCACCCTACTCGCCACTGATTGGTCAGGGGGCGGGGCCGTCATCACCCTACTCGCCACTGATTGGTCGGGGGGCGGGGCCGGCAGACGTTTGAATCAGGAAGCGGGAGTCAAACCATTAAAAAGTTATAGCAGGAAAAAGGGACAACCAATCAGAAGAAGGGGCGGGGCTAATTAAGGCCAACGAAGCTTGGGAACTCATTACAGAGTCCCATGACACCACCCACGACTTCCTATGTCAAACCATTCCAAAGTTATAGCAGAAAATCGGGACAACCAATCAGAAGAAGGGGCGGGGCTAATTAAGGCCAACGAAGCTTAAGAACTCATTACAGAGTCCCATGACACCACCCACGACTTCCTATGTCAAACCATTCCAATGTTATAGCAGAAAATCGGGACAACCAATCAGAAGAAGGGGCGGGGCTAATTAAGGCCAACGAGGCTTAAGGACTCATTACAGAGTCCCATGACACCACCCACAACTTCCTATGTCAAACCATTCAAAAGTAATGGCAGATAAAAGTATTCTAGGGGGCGCTGTTGAGCCGTTAGGCCACGCCCATTAATGCAAACCATGAAATATCAAATTTATCGCCAAGTCTGTCTTGCATGCAAAATTTGGTGACTTTTGGAGAACTATCAAATATGGACCAATCAGATTTCAAAATGGCCGACTTCCTGTTCGGTTTCGGCCATGGCTCCAAGAGACTTTTCTTTAAGTTGTGCCACAATACAGGTGTGTAGCGATTTTCGTGCATGTACGTCAAACCGTATTGTGGGGCTTGAGGCACAAAGTTTTCCGGGGGGCGCTGTTGAGCCATTTTGCCACGCCCATTAATGCAAACCATGAAATATCAAATTTATCGCCAGGCCTGGCTTGCATGCCAAATTTGGTGCCTTTTGGGGAACTATCAAATATGGACCAATCAGATGAAGGGGGGGTGCGCTTGTTGGCGTCTAGCGTCGCCACGGTAACACTTTTGAAAGAGAAAAGTAATGCGTGTAGTCGCAGGATGGAGACGCACATTTTGATGTATAACACATCTGGGTGCACGTTACGGTTCGGGCCGTATTAATTCTCGAAGGAATGGCATATATTGCTCCAAAATTACGCGAATAATTCAGAATGTTCAAAATGGCCGACTTCCTGTTCGGCTTCCGCCATGGCGCCAAGAGACTTTTCTTTAAGTTGCGACATGATACAGGTGTGTACCGATTTTCGTTCATGTACGTCAAACCGTATTATGGGGCTTGAGGCGCAAAGTTTTTTCGGTCTGAACCAATCAGATGAAGGGTGGGCGCGCTTTTTGGCGTCTAGCGTCGCCACGGTAACGCTTTTGAAAGAGAAAAGTAATGCGTGGTGTCGGAGGATGGAGACGCACAATTTGATGTATAACACACCTGGGTGCACGTTACGGTTCGGGCCGTATTAACTGCCGAAGGAAGGGCATAAATTGCACCAAAATTACACAATTAATTCAAAATGGCCGACTTCCTGTTCGGTTTCGGGCATGACGCCAAGAGACTTTTCTTTAAGTTGCCACATGATACAGGTGTGTACCGATTTTCGTGCATGTACGTCAAACCGTATCGTGGGGCTTGAGGCACAAAGTTTTCAAGGGGGCGCTGTTGAGCCATTTTGCCACGCCCATTAATGCAAACCATTAAATATCAAATTTTTCGCCAGGCCTGACTTGCATGCAAAATTTGGTGACTTTTTGGGCACGTTTAGGGGGGCAAAAAGGCCTTCCTTTTGTCAGAAAAATAATAATAATAATTAAAGCTGCAAGCAGCGATGAACGGGCCCTCGCACTCAGGGCCACCGCCCCCCATTAGCATATCAGAAATGACACCACCCACGACTTCCTATGTCAAACCATTCAAAAGTTATAGCAGAAAAAAGGGACAACCAATCAGAAGAAGGGGCGGGGCTAATTAAGGCCAACGAAGCTTAAGAACTCATTACAGAGTCCCATAATACCACCCACGACTTCCTATGTCAAACCATTCAAAAGTTATAGCAGAAAAAAGGGACAACCAATCAGAAGAAGGGGCGGGGCTAATTCAGCCCAATGAAGGTCAAGGACTCCATAAAGAATCTGATGACACCACCCACGACTCTCTATGTCAAACCATTCCAAAGTTATAGCAGAAAATCGGGACAACCAATCAGAAGAAGGGGCGGGGCTAATCAAGGCCAACGAAGCTTAAGAACTCATTACAGAGTCCCATGACACCACCCACGACTTCCTATGTCAAACCATTCAAAAGTTATAGCAGAAAAAAGGGACAACCAATCAGAAGAAGGGGTGGGGCTAATTCAGGCCAATGAAGGTCAATGACTCCATAAAGAGTCCCATGACACCACCCACAACTTCCTATGTCAAACCATTCAAAAGTTATGGCAGAGAAAAGTATTCTAGGGGGCGCTGTTGAGCCGTTAGGCCATGCCCATTAATGCAAACCGTGAAATATCAAATTTATCGCCAAGTCTGTCTTGCATGCAAAATTTGGTGACTTTTGGAGAACTATCAAATATGGACCAATCAGATTTCAAAATGGCCGACTTCCTGTTCGGTTTCGGCCATGGCTCCAAGAGACTTTTCTTTAAGCTGTGCCATGATACAGGTGTATAGCGATTTTGGTGCATGTACGTCAAACCGTATTGTGGGGCTTGAGGCACAAAGTTTTCCGGGGGGCGCTGTTGAGCCATTTTGACACGCCCATTAATGCAAACCATGAAATATCACATTTATCGCCAGTCCTGGCTTGCGTGCCAAATTTGGTGCCTTTTGGGGAACTATCAAATATGGACCAATCAGATGAAGGGGGGGTGCGCTTGTTGGCGTCTAGCGTCGCCACGGTAACACTTTTGAAAGAGAAAAGTAATGCGTGTAGTCGCAGGATGGAGACGCACATTTTGATGTATAACACATCTGGGTTCACGATACGGTTCGGGCCGTATTAATTCTTGAAGGAATGGCATATATTGCTCCAAAATTACGCGATTAATTCAGAATGTTCAAAATGGCCGACTTCCTGTTCGGTTTCGGCCGTGGCGCCAAGAGACTTTTCTTTAAGTTGCGACATGATACAGGTGTGTAGCGATTTTCGTTCATGTACGTCAAACCGTATTGAGGGGCTTGAGGCGCAAAGTTTTTTCTGTCTGAACCAATCAGATGAAGGGTGGGCGCGCTTTTCGGCGTCTAGCGTCGCCACGGTAACGCTTTTGAAAGAGAAAAGTAATGCGTGGTGTCGGAGGATGGAGACGCACATTTTGATGTATAACACACCTGGGTGCACGTTACGGTTCGGGCCGTATTAACTGCCGAAGGAAGGCATAAATTTCGCCAAAATGACACGATTAATTCAAAATGGCCGACTTCCTGTTCGGTTTCTCGACATGACGCCCAGAGACTTTTCTTTAAGTTGGGCCATGATACAGGTGTGTACCGATTTTCGTGCATGTACGACAAACCGCATTGTGGGGCTTGAGGCACAAAGTTTTCCGGGGGGCGCTGTTGAGCCATTTTGCCACGCCCATTAATGTAAACCATTAAATATCAAATTTTTCGCCAGGTCTGACTTGCATGCAAAATTTGGTGACTTTTTGGGCACGTTTAGGGGGGCAAAAAGGCCTTCCTTTTGTCAGAACAATAAGAAGAAGAAGAAGAAGAATAATTCCTACAGATACAATAGGGCCTTCGCACTGCAAGTGCTCGGGCCCTAATAACGCAAAGAATTCCTACAGATACAATAGGGCCTTCGCACTGAAGGTGCTCGGGCCCTAATAACTAGAAAATTTCTGGAAATTTTGATATGGGCATGCCCTACCGCCCATTCGTCCCCTCTCGCTGCTTTGGTTTGGGGCTGTAGTGTTTGTGTTCGGGGTGGTTCTATGTCAGTTTGAGGTGTTTTTACGCTTGTATTTCATTCATTCCTGTGCTCCCAATAGTTATTAATGGGGCGCGCTTTTTGGCATCTAGCGTTGCCATGGTAACGCTTTTGACTGAGAATAGTAATGCCCATCGAGGCAAGATGGAGACGCATGTAACGATGTATGCCATGCATGAGTGCACGTTCTGTTTCAGGCTACGTTAACGGATAGGTTTTTTTTTTCACCATGGTACAAAACCCCATCCGAATGAATGGGGCCATTTGGCCTGGATTTTGACATAAAATTTCCTTAAATCCCAGCTTCATGAGATTTTAGTATGTTGAAGTCCACAGCGTGCCGAGTCAGGGGACATTTGTACGATGTCTCTACGATAATCTGTTGCCTAGCAACAAGCGTCCAAAGTCAAATGGAAATAAAAAAGAAAAATGAAAGGTCAATATCGCAAAAATTGTAATATTTGGCATAATGAGCTTGTAGGGTCCGTTAGTGCCAATCGGGCCGAGTGTTTGAAAGTTTGAACGATGTCTCTACGATAAAGTTCGACCGAGCAATAAGCGTCTGAATTTTCGCCTTTTTTTTTGCTTTTTGGCGTCTAGCGTTGCCACAGTAACACTTTTGACTGAGAAAAGTAATGCTCATCGAGGCACGATGGAGACGCATCCAACGATGTATGCCATGCATGGGTGCACGTTCCAGTTCGGGCAGCATTAACAGATTGTTTATTCACATGGTCCCCTATACAAATGCATTGGTTTTTGTTGCCATCGTAACAAGCCCCATAGGATAGAATGGGACAATTTGGCTTCAATATCTCAAAAGCTGTAAACGACAGCGTCATGAGACCTCAGTATGTTGTGTCCACATCAAGCTGAGTATTTTAACGTTGAATCAAAGTCTCTACGATATCGCGTTGCCGCGCAACAAGCGTCCAAAATTCCGTTAGCGTCAAAATGAGCAACGTGGAATATCTCAAAAACCGTAATAGCTAGCTTGACGAGACTAAAATATGTTGCAGTACAAAGCGTCCCGGGTTTGTCAATGTTGTAATGATGTCTGTACGATAAACCGTTGCCTAGCAACAAACGTCCAAAATAAAAGAGATTTTTTTTTTAAATTGAAAATTAAATATCGCAAAAACCGTAATAACTAGAATGATGTAGTTGTATGGTCCTTTAAAGACTATCGGGCCGAGTGTTTCAAAGTTTGAACGATGTGTCTACGATAAAGTTCGGCCGAGCAATAAGCGCGGGAATTTTCGCCTTTTTTTTTGCTTTTTGGCAACTAGCGTTGCCACGGTAACCCCTATTACGGAGAAAAGTAATGCCCATCGAATCACAATGGAGACGCATCCAACGATGTATGGCATACATGGGTGCACGTTGCGGTTCGGGCCGCATTAACGGACGAAAAAAAGTGCGGAATAAGAATAATAATAATAATAATAACTAGAAAATTTCAGGAAATTTTGATATGGGCATGCCCTACCGCCCATTCGTCCCCTCTCGCTGCTTTGGTTTGGGGCTGTAGTGTTTGTGTTCGGGTGGTTCTATGTCAGTTTGAGGTGTTTTTACGCTTGTATTTCATTCATTCCTGTGCTCCCAATAGTTATTAATGGGGCGCGCTTTTTGGCATCTAGCGTTGCCACGGTAACGCTTTTGACTGAGAATAGTAATGCCCATCGAGGCAAGATGGAGACGCATCTAACGATGTATGCCGTGCATGGGTGCACGTTCCGGTTCAGGCTACGTTAACGGATAGGTTTTTTTTTTCACCATGGTACAAAATCCCATCCGAATGAATGGGGCCTTTTGGCCTGGATTTTGACATAAAATTTCCTTAAATCCCAGCTTCATGAAATTTGAGTATGTTGAAGTCCACAGGATGCCGAGTCGGGAAACATTTGTACGATGTCTCTACGATAACCTGTTACCTAGCAACAAGCGTCCAAAGTCAAACGGAAATAAAAAAAAAAAAAGAAAGGTCAATATCGCAAAAACTTTAAAAATTGGCATAATGAGGTTCTAGGGTCCGTATGTGCCAATCAGGCCGAGTGTTTGAAAGTTTGAACGATGTCTCTACGATAAAGTCCGGCCGAGCAATAAGCGTCTGAATTTTCGCCTTTTTTTTTGCTTTTTGGCATCTAGCGTTGCCACGGTAACACTTTTGACTGAAAAAAGTAATGCACATTAAGGCACGATGGAGACGCATCCAACGATATATGCCATGCATGGGTGCACGTTCCGGTTCGGGCAGCATTAACAGATTGTTTATTCACATGGTCCCCCATACAAATGCATTGGTTTTTGTTGCCATGGTAACAAGCCCCATAGGATAGAATGGGACAATTTGGCTTCAATATCTCAAAAGCTGTAAACGACAGCGTAATGAGACCTCAGTATGTTGTAGTCCACATCAAGCGGAGTCTTTTAACGTTGGAACCAAGTCTCTACGAAACCGCGTTGCCGCGCAACAAGCATCCGAAGTTCCGTTAGCATCAAAATGAACAATGTGGAATATCTCAAAAACCATAATAGCAAGCATGACGAGACTAGAATATGTTGCAGTACAAAGCGTCCCGGGCTGGTCAATGTTGTAATGATGTCTGTACGATAAACCGTTGCCTAGCAACAAGCGTCCAAAATAAAAGTGATTTTTTTTTTAAATTGAAAGTTAAATATCGCAAAAACCGTAATAACTAGCATGATGAAGTTTTATGGTCCTTTAGTGACTATCGGGCCGAGTGTTTGAAAGTTTGAACGATGTCTCTACGATAAAGTTCGGCCGAGCAATAAGCGTGGGAATTTTCGCCTTTTTTTTTGCTTTTTGGCAACTAGCGTTACCACGGTAACCCCTATTACGGAGAAAAGTAATGCCCATCGAGGCAAGATGGAGACGCATCCAACAATGTATGGCATGCATGGGTGCACATTCCGGTTCAGGCTACGTTAACGGATAGGTTTTTTTTTCACCATGGTAAGAAACTCCATCCGAATGAATGGGGCCATTTGGCCTGGATTTTGACATAAATTTCCTTAAATCGCAGCTTCATGAAATTTGAGTATGTTGAAGTCCACAGCGTGCCGAGTAGGGGAACATTTGTACGATGTCTCTACGATAACCTGTTGCCTAGCAACAAGCGTCCAAATTCAAAGGTAAAAAAAAAAATGAAACGTCACTATCACAAAAACTGTAATAACTGGAAGAATGAGGTTGTACTGTCCTTTAGTGCCAATCGGGCTGAGTGTTTGAAAGTTTGAACGATGTCTCTACGATAAAGTTCGGCCGAGCAATAAGCGTCCGAATTTTCGCCTTTTTTTTTTGCTTTTTGGCGTCTAGCGTTGCCACGGTAACACTTTTTACTGAGAAAAGTAATGCCCATCGAGGCATGATGGAGACGCATCCAACGATGTATGCCATGTATGGGTGCATGTTCCGGTTCAGGCTACGTTAACGGATAGGTTTTTTTTTCACCATGGTTAAAAACTCCATCCGAATGAATGGGGCCATGTGGCCTGGATTTTGACAAAAGATTTCCTTAAATCCCAGCTTCATGAAATTTGAGTATGTTGAAGTCCACAGCGTGCCGAGTCGGGAAACATTTGTACGATGTCTCTACGATAACCTGTTGCCTAGCAACAAGCGTCCAAAGTCAAACGGAAAAAAAATAAAAAATGAAAGGTCAATATCACAAAAACTGTAATAACTGGAAGAATGAGGTTGTACGTACCTTTAGGGACAATCGGGCCGAGTGTTTGAAAGTTTGAACGATGTCTCTACGACAAAGTTCGGCCGAGCAATAAGCGTCCAAATTTTTGCCTTTTTTTTTGCTTTTTGGCAACTAGCATTGCCACGGTAACCCCTATTACTGAGAAAAGTAATGCCCATCGAGGCATGATGGAGACGCATCCAACGATGTATGGCATGCATGGGTGCACGTTGCGGTTCGGGCCGCATTAACGGACGAAAAAAAGTGCGGAATAAGAATAATAAGAAAAGGGAAACCTTTTCTGTATACCAATATATCGCCTTCATTTTCATGTTTTTCCTCATTTTTTCGGGCGTGTTTTAGTTTTTGGGGAATTTTTTTTTCCACATCCGAGCGGGGTCATGCTGTACACCCGCTGGTGTGACGTGGGACTTTTGCGACTTTAGCTTGTTAGCAAAATGCTAGCAACATTGCCCTTTGGGCCATTCTGGACGATTGCAATATGGTCATGCCATTACTTGGCATGCCCATAATAATAATAAGAAAAGGGAAACCTTTCTGGATACTAATTTAACGCCTTCATTTTTCAGGTTTTCTCGGGCGTGTTTCATTTTTTGGGGATTTTTTTTTCCACAACAGAGCAGGGTCATGTTTTACACCCTCTGGTGCGCAGTGGGACCTTTGCAACTTTAGCATGTTAGCGAAACACTAGCAACATTGCTTTATGGGCCATTCTGGACGATTGCAATATGGTCATGCCACTACTTGGCATGCCCATAATTAAAGCTGCAAGCAGCAATGAACGGGCCCTCGCACTCACGGCCACCGCCCCCATAAGCATATCAGAAATGACACCACCCACGACTTCCTATGTCAAACCATTGAAAAGTTATAGCAGAAAAAAGGGACAACCAATCAGAAGAAGGGGCGGGGCTAATTCAGGCCAATGAAGGTCAAGGACTCCATACAGAATCTGATGACACCACCCACGACTCTCTATGTCAAACCATTCAAAAGTTATAGCAGAAAATCGGGACGACCAATCAGAAGAAGGGGCGGGGCTAATTTTCACCAATTATGGTCAAGGACTCAATACTGAGTCCCATGACACCACCCACGACTCTTTATGTCAAACCTTTCAAAAGTTATGGCAGAGAAAAGTATTCTAGGGGGCGCTGTTGAGCCGTTAGGCAACGCCCATTAATGCAAACCATGAAATATCAAATTTATCACCAGGCCTGGCTTGCATACAAAATTTGGTGACTTTTGGAGAACTATCAAATATGGGCCAATCAGATGAAGGGGACGAGCGCTTTTTTGCGTCTAGCGTCGCCACGGTAACACTTTTGAAAGAGAAAAGTAACGTGCGTCGTCGCAGGACAGAGACGCACATTATGATGTAAAAAAATTTTTCGGCATTTAGCCAGGCTCGAACTCCCGACCTCTGGCACCAAAGACCGATATGCTCTGGCTGAGCTACGTCTCAGCCATTCCTTTCTCTTTGACTTACTGGCTTAGGACAGACCAACATAGCAATAAAATGTCTGGAACTTTTTTTCCTAATTTTTTAAATATTTGTAAGGTATAAATATTAGTAAAACACTACTATTTTATGTATTACTCTCTCTGTAACCATTCTATCGTGGTTCTAACCGGGCTGAGCACGGGACTATTTCTGACGTCACCACATTACAACAGCTGATCGGTCGGGGGGCGGGGCCGTCATCACCCTACTCGCCACTGATTGGTCGGGGGGCGGGGCCGTCATCACCCTACTCGCCACTGATTGGTCGGGGGGCGGGGCCGGCAGAAGTTTGAATCAGGAAGCGGGAGTCAAACCATTAAAAAGTTATAGCAGAAAAAAGGGACAACCAATCAGAAGAAGGGGCGGGGCTAATTAAGGCCAACGAAGCTTAAGGACTCATTACAGAGTCCCATGACACCACCCACAACTCTCTATGTCAAACCATTCAAAAGTTATGGCAGAGTAAAGTATTCTAGGGGGCGCTGTTGAGCCGTTAGGCCACGCCCATTAATGCAAACCATGAAATATCAAATGTATCGCCAAGTCTGGCTTGCATGCAAAATTTGGTGACTTTTGGAGAACTATCAAATATGGACCAATCACATGAAGGGGGGACGCGCCTTTTGGCGTCTAGCGTCGCCACGGTAACACTTTTGAAAGAGAAAAGTAATGCGTGGTGTCGCAGGATGTAGACGCACATTTTGATGTATAACACATCTGGGTGCACGTTACGGTTCGGGCTGAATTAACTGCCGAAGGAATGGCATAAATTTCGCCAAAATGACACAATTTATTCAAAATGGCCGACATCCTGTTCGGTTTCGGCCATGGCTCCAAGAGACTTTTCTTTAAGTTGTTCCATAATACAGGTGTGTAGCGATTTTCGTGCATGTACGTCAAACCGTATTGTGGGGCTTGAGGCACAAAGTTTTCCGGGGGGCGCTGTTGAGCCATTTTGCCACGCCCATTAATGCAAACCATGAAATATCAAATTTATCGCCAGGCCTGTCTTACATGCCAAATTTGGTGCCTTTTGGGGAACTATCAAATATGGACCAATCAGATGAAGGGGGGGTGCGCTTGTTGGCGACTAGCGTCGCCACGGTAACACTTTTCAAAGAGAAAAGTAATGCGTGTAGTCGCAGGATGGAGACACACATTTTGATGTATAACACATCTGGGTTCACGATACGGTTCGGGCTGAATTAACTCTCGAAGGAATGGCATATATTGCTCCAAAATTACGCAATTAATTCAGAATGTTCAAAATGGCCGACTTCCTGTTCGGTTTCGGCCATGGCGCCAAGAGACTTTTCTTTTAGTTGCGACATGATACAAGTGTGTACCAATTTTCGTTCATGTACGTCAAACCGTATTCTGGGGCTTGAGGCGCAAAGTTTTTTCTGTCTGGACCAACCAGATGAAGGGTGGGCGCGCTTTTTGGCGTCTAGCGTCGCCACGGTAACGCCTTTGAAAGAGAAAAGTAATGCGTGTTGTCGCAGGATGGAGACGCACATTTTGATGTATAACACACTTGGGGGCACGTTACGGTTCGGGCTGAATTAACTTTCGAAGGAATGGCATAAATTTCGCCAAAATGACACGACTAATTCAAAATGGCCGACATCCTGTTCGGTTTCGGGCATGACCCCAAGAGACTTTTGTTTAAGTTGTCCCATGATACAGGTGTGTACCGATTTTCGTGCATGTACGTCAAACCGTATCGTGGGGCTTGAGGCACAAAGTTTTCAAGGGGGCGCTGTTGAGCCATTTTGCCACGCCGATTAATGCAAACCTTTAAATATCAAATTTTTCGCCAGGCCTGACTAGGGTGCAAAATTTGGTGACTTTTTGGGCATGTTAAGGGGGGCAAAAAGGCCTTCACTTTGTCAGGAAAATAATAATAATAATTAAAGCTGCAAGCAGCGATGAACGGGCCCTCGCACTCACGTCCACCGCCCCCCATAAGCATATCAGAAATGACACCACCCACGACTCTCTATGTCAAACCATTCAAAAGTTATAGCAGAAAAAAGGAACAACCAATCAGAAGAAGGGGCTGGGCTAATTCAGGCCAATGAAGGTCAAGGACTTAATACCGAGTCCCATGACACCACCCACGACTCTTTATGTCAAACCATTCAAAAGTTATGGCAGAGAAAAGTATTCTAGGGGGTCCTGTTGAGCCGTTAGGCCACGCCCATTAATGCAAACCATTAAATATCAAATTTATCACCAGGCCTGGCTTGCATGCAAATTTTGGTGACTTTTGGAGAACTATCAAATATGGACCAATCAGATGAAGGGGACGAGCGCTTTTTCGCATCTAGCGTCGCCACGGTAACACTTTTGAAAGAGAAAAGTAATGTGCGTCGTCACAGGACAGAGACGAAAATTTTGATGTAAAAAAAAAAAAAATTCAGCATACAGCTGGTCTCGAACTCCAGACCTCCGGCACCATAGACCGTAATGCTCTGGTTGAGCTAAGACTCAACTATTACTTTCACTTTGACTTACTGCCTTAGGAGAGACCAACATAGCGATATTATGTCTGGTACTTTTTTTCCTAATTTTTTAAATATTTGTAAGGTATAAATATTAGTAAAACACTACTATTTTATTATTACTTTTTCTGTAACCATTCTACCGAGATTCTAACCGGGCTGAGCACGGGACTATTTCTGATGTCACCACATTACAACAGCTGATTGGTCGGGGGCGGGGCCGTCATCACCCTACTCGCCACGGATTGGTCGGGGGGCGGGGCCGTCATCACCCTACTCGCCACTGATTGGTCGGGGGGCGGGGCCGGCAGACGTTTGAATCAGGAAGCGGGAGTCAGCGCGAGAGCGACTGGCGGCTCGCTGCGATTTTATTATAAAAAAAGGACAACCAATCAGAAGAAGGGGCGGGGCTAATTCAGGCCAATGAAGGTCAAGGACTCCATAAAGAATCTGATGACACCACCCACGACTCTCTATGTAAAACCATTCCAAAGTTATAGCAGAAAATCGGGACAACCAATCAGAAGAAGGGGCGGGGCTAATTAAGGCCAACGAAGCTTAAGGACTCATTACAGAGTCCCATGACACCACCCACAACTTCCTATGTCAAACCATTCAAAAGTTATGGCAGAGAAAAGTATTCTAGGGGGCGCTGTTGAGCCGTTAGGCCACGCCCATTAATGCAAACCATGAAATATCACATTTATCGCCAAGTCTGTCTTGCATGCAAAATTTGGTGACTTTTGGAGAACTATTAAATATGGACCAATCAGATTTCAAAATGGCCGACTTCCTGTTCGGTTTCGGCCATGGCTCCAAGAGACTTTTGTTTAAGTTGCGCCATGATACAGGTGTGTACCGATTTTCGTGCATGTACATCAAACCGTATTGTGGGGCTTGAGGCACAAAGTTTTCCGGGGGGCGCTGTTGAGCCATTTTGCCACGCCCATTAATGCAAACCATGAAATATCAAATTTATCGCCAGGCCTGGCTTGCGTGCCAAATTTGGTGCCTTTTGGGGAACTATCAAATATGGACCAATCAGATGAAGGGGGGGTGCGCTTGTTGGCGTCTAGCGTCGCCACGGTAACACTTTCGAAAGAGAAAAGTAATGCGTGTAGTCGCAGGATGGAGACGCACATTTTGATGTATAACACATCTGGGTTCACGATACGCTTCGGGCTGAATTAACTCTCGAAGGAATGGCATATATTGCTCCAAAATTACGCAATTAATTCAGAATGCTCAAAATGGCCGACTTCCTGTTCGGTTTCGGCCATGGCGCCAAGAGACTTTTCTTTTAGTTGCGACATGATACAGGTGTGTACCGATTTTCGTTCATGTACGTCAAACCGTATTATGGGGCTTGAGGCACAAAGTTTTTTCTGTCGAACCAATCAGATGAAGGGTGGGCGCGCTTTTTGGCGTCTAGCGCCGCCACGGTAACGCTTTTGAAAGAGAAAAGTAATGCGTGTTGTCGCAGGATGGAGACGCACATTTTGATGTATAACACACTTGGGGGCACGTTACGGTTCGGGCTGAATTAACTTTCGAAGGAATGGCATAAATTTCGCCAAAATGACACGACTAATTCAAAATGGCCGACATCCTGTTCGGTTTCGGGCATGACCCCAAGAGACTTTTGTTTAAGTTGTCCCATGATACAGGTGTGTACCGATTTTCGTGCATGTACGTCAAACCGTATCGTGGGGCTTGAGGCACAAAGTTTTCAAGGGGGCGCTGTTGAGCCATTTTGCCACGCCCATTAATGCAAACCTTTAAATATCAAATTTTTCGCCAGGCCTGACTAGGGTGCAAAATTTGGTGACTTTTTGGGCATGTTAAGGGGGGCAAAAAGGCCTTCACTTTGTCAGGAAAATAATAATAATAATAATTAAAGCTGCAAGCAGCGATGAACGGGCCCTCGCACTCACGTCCACCGCCCCCCATAAGCATATCAGAAATGACAGCCCCCACGACTCTCTATGTCAAACCCTTAAAAAGTTATAGCAGAAAATAGGGACAACCAATCAGAAGAAGGGGTGGGGCTAATTCAGGCCAATGAAGGTCAAGGACTCCATACAGAATCTTATGACACCACCCACGACTCTCTATGTCAAATCATTCCAAAGTTATAGCAGAAAATCGGGACAACCAATCAGAAGAAGGGGCGGGGCTAATTAAGGCCAATGAAGCTTAAGAACTCATTACAGAGTCCCATGATACCACCCATGACTTCCTATGTCAAACCATTCAAAAGTTATAGCAGAAAAAAGGGACAACCAATCAGAAGAAGGGGCGGGGCTAATTCAGGCCAATGAAGGTCAAGGACTCCATAAAGAATCTGATGACACCACCCACGACTCTCTATGTCAAACCATTCTAAAGTTATAGCAGAAAATCGGGACAACCAATCAGAAGAAGGGGCGGGGCTAATTAAGGCAAACGAAGCTTAAGGACTCATTACAGAGTCCCATGACACCACCCACAACTCTCTATGTCAAACCATTCAAAAGTTATGGCAGAGAAAAGTATTCTAGGGGGCGCTGTTGAACCGTTTGCCACGCCCATTAATGTAAACCATGAAATATCAAATTTATCGCCAGGCCTGGCTTGCATGCAAAATTTGGTGACTTTTGGAGAACTATCAAATATGGACCAATCACATGAAGAGGGGGCGCGCCTTTTGCCGTCTAGCGTCGCCACGGTAACATTTTTGAAAGAGAAAAGTAATGCGTGGTGTCGCAGGATGTAGACGCACATTTTGATGTATAACACACCTGGGTGCACGTTACGGTTCGGGCTGAATTAACTGCCGAAGGAATGGCATAAATTTTGCCAAAATGACACAATTTATTCAAAATGGCCGACATCCTGTTCGGTTTCGGCCATGGCTCCAAGAAGCTTTTCTTTAAGTTGTGCCATGATACAGGTGTGTAGCAATTTTCGTGCATGTACGTCAAACCGTATTGTGGGGCTTGAGGCACAAAGTTTTCCGGGGGGCGCTGTTGAGCCATTTTGCCACGCCCATAAATGCAAACCATGAAATATCAAATTTATCGCCAGGCCTGGCTTGCATGCAAAATTTGGTGCCTTTTGGGGAACTATCAAATATGGACCAATCAGATGAAGGGGCGGTGCGCTTGTTGCCGTCTAGCGTCGCCACGGTAACACTTTTGAAAGAGAAAAGTAATGCGTGTAGTCACAGGATGGAGACGCACATTTTGATGTATAACACACCTGGGTGCACGTTACGGTTCGGGCTGAATTAACTGCCGAAGGAATGGCATAAATTGCGCCAAAGTGACACGATTAATTCAAAATGGCCGACTTCCTGTTCGGTTTCGGCCATGTCGCCAAGAGACTTTTCTTTAAGTTGTTTACTGATACAGGTGTGTACCGATTTTCGTGCATGTACGTCAAACCGTATCGTGGGGCTTGAGGCACAAAGTTTTCAAGGGGGCGCTGTTGAGCCATTTTACCACGCCCATTAATGCAAACCATTAAATATCAAATTTTTCGCCAGGCCTGACTTGGGTGCAAAATTTGGTGACTTTTTGGGCATGTTAAGGGGGGCAAAAAGGCCATCACTTTGTCAGAAGAAAAATAATAATAATAAAAATTCCTGCAAATACAATAGGGCCTTCGCACTGCAAGTGCTCGGGCCCTAAAAATTCCTGCAAATACAATAGGGCCTTCGCTCTGAAGGTGCTCGGGCCCTAATAATAATAATAATAATAAAAATTCCTGCAAATACAATAGGGCCTTCGCACTGCAAGTGCTCGGGCCCTAATAATAAAAATTCCTGCAAATACAATAGGGCCTTCGCACTGCAAGTGCTCGGGCCCTAATTAAAGCTGCAAGCAGCGATGAACGGGCCCTCGCACTCACGGCCACCGCCCCCCATAAGCATATCAGAAAATACACCACCCACGACTTCCTATGTCAAACCATTCAAAAGTTATAGCAGAAAAAAGGGACAACCAATCAGAAGAAGGGGCGGGGCTAATTCAGGCCAATGAAGGTCAAGGACTCCATACAGAATCTGATGACACCACCCAGGACTCTCTATGTCAAACCATTCCAATGTTATAGCAGAAAATCGGAACAACCAATCAGAAGAAGGGGCGGGGCTAATTAAGGCCAACGAAGCTTAAGGACTCATTACAGAGTCCCATGACACCACCCACAACTTCCTATGTCAAACCATTCAAAAGTTATGGCAGAGAAAAGTATTCTAGGGGGCGCTGTTGAACCGTTAGCCACGCCCATTAATGCAAACCATGAAATATCAAATTTATCGCCAAGTCTGGCTTGCATGCAAAATTTGGTGACTTTTGGAGACCTATCAAATATGGACCAAACACATGAAGGGGGGGCGCGCCTTTTGGCGTCTAGCGTCGCCACGGTAACACTTTTGAAAGAGAAAAGTAATGCGTGGTGTTGCAGGATGTAGACGCACATTTTGATGTATAAGACATCTGGGTGCACGTTACGGTTCGGGCTGAATTAACTGCCGAAGGAATGCCATAAATTTCGCCAAAATGACACAATTTATTCAAAATGGCCGACATCCTGTTCGGTTTTGGCCATGGCTCCAAGAGACTTTTCTTTAAGTTGTTCCATAATACAGGTGTGTAGTGATTTTCGTGCATGTACGTCAAACCGTATTGTGGGGCTTGAGGCACAAAATTTTCCGGGGGGCGCTGTTGAGCCATTTTTCCACGCCCATTAATGCAAACCATGAAATATCAAATTTATCGCCAGGCCTGTCTTACATGCCAAATTTGGTGCCTTTTGGGGAACTATCAAAAATGGACCAATCAGATGAAGGGGGGGTGCGCTTGTTGGCGACTAGCGTCGCCACGGTAACACTTTTCAAAGAGAAAAGTAATGCGTGTAGTCGCAGGATGGAGACACACATTTTGATGTATAACACATCTGGGTTCACAATACGGTTCGGGCTGAATTAACTCTCGAAGGAATGGCATATATTGCTCCAAAATTACGCAATTAATTCAGAATGTTCAAAATGGCCGACTTCCTGTTCGGTTTTGGCCATGGCGCCAAGAGACTTTTCTTTTAGTTGCGACATGATACAGGAGTGTACTAATTTTTGTTCATGTACGTCAAACCGTATTATGGGGCTTGAGGCGCAACGTTTTTTCTGTCTGAACCAACCAGATGAAGGGTGGCGCGCTTTTTGGCGTCTAGCGTCGCCACGGTAACGCTTTTGAAAGAGAAAAGTAATGCGTGGTGTCGGAGGATGGAGACGAACATTTTGATGTATAACACACCTCGGTGCACGTTACGGTTCGGGCTGAATTAACTGCCGAAGGAATGGCATAAATTGCGCCAAAGTGACACGATTAATTCAAAATGGCCGACTTCCTGTTCGGTTTCGGGCATGACGCCAAGAGACTTTTCTTTAAGTTGTCCCATGATACAGGTGTGTACCGATTTTCGTGCATGTACGTCAAACCGTATCGTGGGGCTTGAGGCACAAAGTTTCCAAGGGGGCGCTGTTGAGCCATTTTGCCACGCCCATTAATGTAAACCATTAAATATCAAATTTTTCGCCAGGCCTGACTTGGGTGCAAAATTTGGTGACTTTTTGGGCATGTTAAGGGGGGCAAAAAGGCCATCACTTTGTCAGAAGAAAAAAAAAAATAATAATAATAATTAAAGCTGCAAGCAGCAATGAACGGGCCCTCGCACTCACAGCCACCGCCCCCCATAAGTATCAGAAATGACACCACCCACGACTTCCTATGTCAAACCATTGAAAAGTTATAGCAGAAAAAAGGGACAACCAATCAGAAGAAGGGGCGGGGCTAATTCAGGCCAATGAAGGTCAAGGACTCCATACAGAATCTGATGACACCACCCACGACTCTCTATGTCAAACCATTCCAAAGTTATAGCAGAAAATCGGGACAACCAATCAGAAGAAGGGGCGGGGCTAATTTAAGCCAATGAAGGTCAAGGACTCCATAAAGAATCTTATGACACCACCCAGGACTCTCTATGTCAAACCATTCCAAAGTTATAGCAGAAAATCGGGACAGCCAATCAGAAGAAGGGGTGGGGCTAATTAAGGCCAACGAAGCTTAAGAACTCATTACAGAGTCCCATGATACCACCCATGACTTCCTATGTCAAACCATTCAAAAGTTATAGCAGAAAAAAGGGACAACCAATCAGAAGAAGGGGCGGGGCTAATTAAGGCAAACGAAGCTTAAGGACTCATTACAGAGTCCCATGACACCACCCACGACTTCCTATGTCAAACCATTCAAAAGTTATGGCAGAGAAAAGTATTCTAGGGGGCGCTGTTGAGCCGTTAGGCCACGCCCATTAATGCAAACCATGAAATATCAAATGTATCGCCAAGTCTGGCTTGCATGCAAAATTTGGTGACTTTTGGAGAACTATCAAATATGGACCAATCACATGAAAGGGGGGCGCGCCTTTTGGCGTCTAGCGTCGCTACGGTAACACTTTTGAAAGAGAAAAGTAATGCGTGGTGTCGCAGGATGTAGACGCACATTTTGATGTATAACACACCTGGGGGCACGTTACGGTTCGGGCTGAATTAACTGCCGAAGGAATGGCATAAATTTCGCCAAAATGACACAATGTATTCAAAATGGCCGACTTCCTGTTCGGTTTCGGCCATGGCTCCAAGAGACTTTTCTTTAAGTTGTGCCATGATACAGGTGTGTAGCGATTTTCGTGCATGTACGTCAAACCGTATTGTGGGGCTTGAGGCACAAAGTTTTCCGGGGGGCGCTGTTGAGCCATTTTGCCACGCCCATTAATGCAAACCATGAAATATCAAATTTATCGCCAGGCCTGGCTTGCATGCCAAATTTGGTGCCTTTTGGGGAACTATCAAATATGGACCAATCAGATGAAGGGGGGGTGCGCTTGCTGGCGTCTAGCGTCGCCACGGTAACACTTTTGAAAGAGAAAAGTAATGCGTGTAGTCGCAGGATGGAGACGCACATTTTGATGTATAACAAATCTGGGTTCACGATACGGTTCGGGCTGAATTAACTCTCGAAGGAATGGCATATATTGCTCCAAAATTACGCAATTAATTCAGAATGTTCAAAATGGACGACTTCCTGTTCGGTTTCGGCCATGGCGCCAAGAGACTTTTCTTTTAGTTGCGACATGATACAGGTGTGTACCGATTTTCGTTCATGTACGTCAAACCGTATTATGGGGCTTGAGGCACAAAGTTTTTTCTGTCGAACCAATCAGATGAAGGGTGGGCGCGCTTTTTGGCGTCTAGCGTCGCCACGGTAACGCTTTTGAAAGAGAAAAGTAATGCATGGTGTCGGAGGATGGAGACGCACATTTTGATGTATAACACACTTGGGGGCACGTTACGGTTCGGGCTGAATTAACTTTCGAAGGAATGGCATAAATTTCGCCAAAATGACACGACTAATTCAAAATGGCTGACATCCTGTTCAGTTTCGGGCATGACCCCAAGAGACTTTTGTTTAAGTTGTCCCATGATACAGGTGTGTACCGATTTTCGTGCATGTACGTCAAACCGTATCGTGGGGCTTGAGGCACAAAGTTTTCAAGGGGGCGCTGTTGAGCCATTTTGCCACGCCCATTAATGCAAACCTTTAAATATCAAATTTTTCGCCAGGCCTGACTAGGGTGCAAAATTTGGTGACTTTTTGGGCATGTTAAGGGGGGCAAAAAGGCCTTCACTTTGTCAGGAAAATAATAATAATAATAAAGCTGCAAGCAGCGATGAACGGGCCCTCGCACTCACGTCCACCGCCCACCATAAGCATATCAGAAATGACACCACCCACGACTCTCTATGTCAAACCATTCAAAAGTTATAGCAGAAAAAAGGAACCACCAATCAGAAGAAGGGGCAGGGCTAATTCGGGCCAATGAAGGTCAGGGACTCCATACAGAGTCTGATGACACCACCCACGACTCTCTATGTCAAAGCATTCAAAAGTTATGGCAGAAAATCGGGACAACCAATCAGAAGAAGGGGCGGGGCTAATTCAGGCCAATGAAGGTCAAGGACTCAATACCGAGTCCCATGACACCACCCACGACTCTTTATGTCAAACCATTCAAAAGTTATGGCAGAGAAAAGTATTCTAGGGGGCGCTGTTGAGCCGTTAGGAAACGCCCATTAATGCAAACCATGAAATATCAAATGTATCACCAGGCCTGGCTTGAATGCAAAATCTGGTGACTTTGGTGACAAAAATTGCTCACAAAAAATTCAGAATTTAGCCAGGCTCGAACTCTCAACCTCAGGAACCAAAGACCCCAATGATCTGGCTGAGCTACATGTCAGCTTAGGTACTGCTGTGACTTACTAGCTTATGAGATACCAAAATAGCGATAAAATATCTGGAACCATTTTTTCCTAATTTTTAAAATATTTGTAAGGTATAAATATTAGTAAAACACTATATTTTATATTATTACTTTTTCTGTAAATATTCTACCGAGGTTCTAACCGGGCTGAGCACGGGACTATTTCTGACGTAACCACATTACAACAGCTGATTGGTCGGGGGGCGGGGCCGTCATCACCCTACTCGCCACTGATTGGTCGGGTGGCGGGGCCGTCATCACCCTACTCGCCACTGATTGGTCGGGGGGCGGGGCCGGCAGACGTTTGAATCAGGAAGCGGGAGTCAGCGCGAGAGCATGACGCCATATTACAGGCAGCTGATTGGTCGGGGAGCGGGGCCATCATCACCCTACTGATTGGTCGGGGGGCGGGGCCGGCAGACGTTTGAATCAGGAAGCGGGAGTCAGCGCGAGAGCATGACACCATATTACAGGCAGCTGATTGGTCGGGGGGCGGGGCCGTCATCACCCTACTCGCCACTGATTGGTCGGGGGGCGGGGCCGTCATCACCATACTCGCCACTGATTGGTCGGGGGGCGGGGCCGTCATCACCCTACTCGCCACTGATTGGTCGGGGGGCGGGGCCGTCATCACCCTACTCGCCACTGATTGGTCGGGGGGCGGGGCCAGCAGACGTTTGAATCAGGAAGCGGGACTCTCTATGTCAAACCATTCCAAAGTTATAGCAGAAAATCGGGACAACCAATCAGAAGAAGGGGCGGGGCTAATTAAGGCCAACGAAGCTTAAGAACTCATTACAGAGTCCCATGACACCACCCACGACTTCCTATGTCAAACCATTAAAAAGTTATACCAGAAAAAAGGGACAACCAATCAGAAGAAGAGGCGGGGCTAATTCTGGCCAACGAAGCTTAAGAAGTCAGTACAATGTCCCATGACACCACCCAGGACTCCCTATGTCAAACCATTCAAAAGTTATGGCAGATAAAAGTATTCTAGGGGGCGCTGTTGAGCCGTTAGGCCACGCCCATTAATGCAAGGCATGAAATATCAAATTTATCACCAAGTCTGGCTTGCATGCAAAATTTGGTGACTTTTGGAGAACTATCAAATATGGACCAATCAGATGAAGGGGGGGCGCGCCTTTTGGCGTCTAGCGTCGCCACGGTAACACTTTTGAAAGAGAAAAGTAATGCGCGTAGTCGCAGGATGGAGACGCACATTTTGATGTATAACAAACCTGGGGACACGTTACAGTTCGGGCTGAATTAACTGCCGAATGAATGGCATAAATTTCGCCAAAATGACACGATTAATTCAAAATGGCCGACATCCTGTTCGGTTTCGGGCATGACCCCAAGAGACTTTTGTTTAAGTTGTCCCATGATACAGGTGTGTACCGATTTTCGTCCATGTACGTCTAACAGTATCGTGGGGCTTGAGGCACAAAGTTTTCAAGGGGGCGCTGTTGAGCCATTTTGCCACGCCCATTAATGCAAACCTTTAAATATCAAATTTTTCGCCAGGCCTGACTAGGGTGCAAAATTTGGTGACTTTTTGGGCATGTTAAGGGGGGCAAAAAGGCCTTCACTTTGTCAGGAAAATAATAATAATAATAATAATTAAAGCTGCAAGCAGCGATGAACGGGCCCTCGCACTCACGTCCACCGCCCCCCATAAGTATCAGAAATGACACCACCCACGACTTCCTATGTCAAACCATTGAAAAGTTATAGCAGAAAAAAGGGACAACCAATCAGAAGAAGGGGCGGGGCTAATTTAAGCCAATGAAGGTCAAGGGCTCCATGAAGAATCTGATGACACCACCCACGACTCTCTATGTCAAACCATTCCAAAGTTATAGCAGAAAATCGGGACAACCAATCAGAAGAAGGGGCGGGGCTAATTAAGGCTAACGAAGCTTAAGGACTCATTACAGAGTCCCATGACACCACCCACGACTTCCTATGTCAAACCATTCAAAAGTTATAGCAGAAAAAAGGGACAACCAATCAGAAGAAGGGGCGGGGCAAATTGAGGCCAACGAAGCTTGAGGACTCATTACAGAGTCCCATGACACCACCCACGACTTCCTATGTCAAACCATTCAAAAGTTATAGCAGAAAATCGGGACAACCAATCAGAAGAAGGGGCGGGGCTAATTCAGGCCAATGAAGGTCAAGGGCTCCATAAAGAATCTGATGACACCACCCACGACTCTCTATGTCAAACCATTCAAAAGTTATGGCAGAGAAAAGTATTCTAGGGGGCGCTGTTGAGCCGTTAGGCCACGCCCATTAATGCAAGGCATGAAATATCAAATTTATCACCAGGCCTGGCTTGCATGCAAAATTTGGTGACTTTTGGAGAACTATCAAATATGGACCAATCAGATGAAGGGGGGGCGCGCCTTTTGGCGTCTAGCGTCGCCACGGTAACACTTTTGAAAGAGAAAAGTAATGCACGTAGTCGCAGGATGGAGACGCACATTTTGATGTATAACACACTTGGGGACACGTTACAGTTCGGGCTGAATTAACTGCCGAATGAATGGCATAAATTTCGCCAAAATGACACGATTAATTCAAAATGGCCGACATCCTGTTCGGTTTCGGGCATGACCCCAAGAGACTTTTGTTTAAGTTGCGCCATGATACAGGTGTGTACCGATTTCCGTGCATGTACGTCTAACAGTATTGCGGGGCTTGAGGCACAAAGTTTTCAAGGGGGCGCTGTTGAGCCATTTTGCCACGCCAATTAATGCAAACCATTAAATACCAAATTTATCGCCAGGCCTGGCTTGGGTGCAAAATTTGGTGCCTTTTGGGGAACTATCAAATATGGACCAATCACATGAAGGGGGGGTGCGCTTGTTGGCGTCTAGCGTCGCCACGGTAACACTTTGGAAAGAGAAAAGTAATGCGTGTAGTCGCAGGATGGAGACGCACATTTTGATGTATAACACATCTGGGTTCACGATACGGTTCGGGCTGAATTAACTCTCGAAGGAATGGCATATATTGCTCCAAAATTACGCGATTAATGCAGAATGTTCAAAATGGCCGACTTCCTGTTCGGTTTTGGCCATGGCGCCAAGAGACTTTTCTTTTAGTTGCGACATGATACAGGTGTGTACCGATTTTCGTTCATGTACGTCAAAGCGTATTATGGGGCTTGAGGCGAAAGTTTTTTCTGTCTGAACCAATCAGATGAAGGGTGGGCACGCTTTTTGGCGTCTAGCGTCGCCACGGTAACGCTTTCGAAAGAGAAAAGTAATGCGTGGGGTCGGATGATGGAGACGCACATTTTGATGTATAACACACTTGGGGGAACGTTACAGTTCGGGCTGAATTAACTTTCGAAGGAATGGCATAAATTTCGCCAAAATGACACGACTAATTCAAAATGGCCGACATCCTGTTCGGTTTCGGGCATGACCCCAAGAGACTTTTGTTTAAGTTGTCCCATGATACAGGTGTGTACCGATTTTCGTCCATGTACGTCTAACAGTATCGTGGGGCTTGAGGCACAAAGTTTTCAAGGGGGCGCTGTTGAGCCATTTTGCCACGCCCATTAATGCAAACCTTTAAATATCACATTTTTCGCCAGGCCTGACTAGGGTGCAAAATTTGGTGACTTTTTGGGCATGTTAAGGGGGGCAAAAAGGCCTTCACTTTGTCAGAAGAAAAATAATAATAATAATTAAAGCTGCAAGCAGCGATGAACGGGCCCTCGCACTCACGTCCACCGCCCCCCATAAGCATATCAGAAATGACACCACCCACGACTCTCTATGTCAAACCATTCAAAAGTTATAACAGAAAAAAGGGACAACCAATCAGAAGAAGGGGCGGGGCTAATTAAGGCCAACGAAGCTTAAGAACTCATTACAGAGTCCCATGACACCACCCACAACTTCCTATGTCAAACCATTCAAAAGTTATGGCAGATAAAAGTTTTCCGGGGGGCGCTGTTGAGCCGTTAGGCCACGCCCATTAATGCAAACCATAAAATATCAAATTTATCGCCAAGTCTGGCTTGCATGCAAAGTTTGGTGACTTTTGGAGAACTATCAAATATGGACCAATCAGATGAAGGGGGGGTGCGCTTGTTGGCGTCTAGCGTCGCCACGGTAACGCTTTCGAAAGAGAAAAGTAATGCGTGTGGTCGCAGGAGGGAGACGCACATTTTGATGTATAACACACCTGGGTGCACGTTACGGTTCGGGCTGAATTAACTGCCGAAGGAATGGCATAAATTGCGCCAAAGTGACACGATTAATTCAAAATGGCCGACTTCCTGTTCGGTTTCGGGCATGACGCCAAGAGACTTTTCTTTAAGTTGTCCCATGATACAGGTGTGTACCGATTTTCGTGCATGTATGTCAAACCGTATCGTGGGGCTTGAGGCACAAAGTTTTCAAGGGGGCGCTGTTGAGCCATTTTGCCACGCCCATTAAAGCAAACCATTAAATATCAAATTTTTCACCAAGTCTGGCTTGCATGCAAAATTTGGTGACTTTTGGAGAACTATCAAATATGGACCAATCAGATGAAGGGGGGGTGCGCTTGTTGGCGTCTAGCGGCGCCACGGTAACGCTTTCGAAAGAGAAAAGTAATGCGTGTGGTCGCAGGAGGGAGACGCACATTTTGATGTATAACACACCTGGGTGCACGTTACGGTTCGGGCTGAATTAACTGCCGAAGGAATGGCATAAATTGCGCCAAAGTGACACGATTAATTCAAAATGGCCGACTTCCTGTTCGGTTTCGGGCATGACGCCAAGAGACTTTTCTTTAAGTTGTCCCATGATACAGGTGTGTACCGATTTTCGTGCATGTACGTCAAACCGTATCGTGGGGCTTGAGGCACAAAGTTTTCAAGGGGGCGCTGTTGAGCCATTTTGCCACGCCCATTAATGCAAACAATTAAATATCAAATTTTTCGCCAGGCCTGACTTGGGTGCAAAATTTGGTGACTTTTTGGGCACGTTAAGGGGGGCAAAAAGGCCATCACTTTGTCAGAAGAAAAAAAAAAAAAAAATAATAATAATAATAAAAATTCCTGCAAATACAATAGGGCCTTCGCACTGCAAGTGCTCGGGCCCTAATAATAATAAAAATTCCTGCAAATACAATAGGGCCTTCGCACTGAAGGTGCTCGGGCCCTAATAATAAAAATTCCTGCAAATACAATAGGGCCTTCGCACTGCAAGTGCTCGGGCCCTAATTAAAGCTGCAAGCAGCGATGAACGGGCCCTCGCACTCACGGCCACCGCCCCCCATAAGCATATCAGAAATGACACCACCCACGACTTCCTATGTCAAACCATTCAAAAGTTATAGCAGAGAAAAGGGACAACCAATCAGAAGAAGGGGCGGGGCTAATTTAGGCCAATGAAGCTTAAGAACTCATTACAGAGTCCCATGACACCACCCACGACTTCCTATGTCAAACCATTAAAAAGTTATAGCAGAAAAAAGGGACAACCAATCAGAAGAAGGGGCGGGGCTAATTCAGGCATGAAGGTCAAGGACTCCATAAAGAATCTGATGACACCACACGACTCTCTATGTCAAACCATTCCAAAGTTATAGCAGAAAATCGGGACAACCAATCAGAAGAAGGGGCGGGGCTAATTAAGGCCAACGAAGCTCAAGGACTCCATACAGAATCTGATGACACCACCCACGACTCTCTATGTCAAACCATTCAAAAGTTATAGCAGAAAATCGGGACAACCAATCAGAAGAAGGGGCGGGGCTAATTAAGGCCAACGAAGCTCAAAGACTCCATACAGAGTCCCATGACACCACCCACAACTTCCTATGTCAAACCATTCAAAAGTTATGACAGAGAAAAGTATTCTAGGGGGCGCTGTTGAGCTGTTAGGCCACGCCCATTAATGCAAACCATGAAATATCAAATTTATCGCCAAGTCTGTCTTGCATGCCAAATTTGGTGACTTTTGGAGAACTATCAAATATGGACCAATCAGATTTCAAAATGGCCGACTTCCTGTTTGGTTTCGGCCATGGCTCCAAGAGACTTTTCTTTAAGTTGTGCCATGATACAGGTGTGTAGCGATTTTCGTGCATGTACGTCAAACCGTATTGTGGGGCTTGAGGCACAAAGTTTTCCGGGGGGCGCTGTTGAGCCATTTTGCCACGCCCATTAATGCAAACCATGAAATATCAAATTTATCGCAAGGCCTGGCTTGCATGCCAATTTTGGTGCCTTTTGGGGAACTATCAAATATGGACCAATCAGATGAAGGGGGGGCACGCTTTTTGGCGTTTAGCGTCGCCACGGTAACACTTTTGAAAGAGAAAAGTAATGCGTGTAGTCGCAGGATGGAGACGCACATTTGTACGTATAACACATCTGGGTTCACGATACGGTTCGGGCCGTATTAATTCTCGAAGGAATGGCATATATTGCTCCAAAATTACGTGATTAATTCAGAATGTTCAAAATGGCCGACTTCCTGTTCGGTTTCGGCCATGGCGCCAAGAGACTTTTCTTTAAGTTGCGACATGATACAGGTGTGTACCGATTTTCGTTCATGTACGTCACACCGTATTCTGGGGCTTGAGGCGCAAAGTTTTTTCGGTCTGAACCAACCAGATGAAGGGTGGGCGCGCTTTTTGGCGTCTAGCGTCGCCACGGTAACGCTTTTGAAAGAGAAAAGTAATGCGTGTTGTCGCAGGATGGAGACGCACATTTTGATGTATAACACACTTGGGGGCACGTTATGGTTCGGGCCGTATTAACTGCCGAAGGAATGGCATAAATTGCGCCAAAGTGACACGATTAATTCAAAATGGCCGACTTCCTGTTCGGTTTCCGGCATGACTCCAAGAGACTTTTCTTTAAGTTGCCCCATGATACAGGTGTGTACCGATTTTCGTGCATGTACGACAAACCGTATCGTGGGGCTTGAGGCACAAAGTTTTCTAGGGGGCGCTGTTGAGCCATGTTGCCACTCCCATTAATGCAAACCATAAAATATCAAATTTTTCGCCAGGCCTGGTTTGCGTGCAAAATTTGGTGACTTTTTGGGCACGTTTAGGGGGGCAAAAAGGCCTTCCTTTTGTCAGAAAAATAATAATAATAATTAAAGCTGCAAGCAGCGATGAACGGGCCCTCGCACTCACGGCCACCACCCCCATAAGCATATCAGAAATGACACCACCCAAGACTCTCTATGTCAAACCATTCAAAAGTTATAGCAGAAAAAAGGGACAACCAATCAGAAGAAGGGGCGGGGCTAATTGAGGCCAATGAAGGTCAAGGACTCCATACAGAATCTGATGATACCACCCACGACTCTCTATGTCAAACCATTCAAAAGTTATATCAGAAAATCGGGACAACCAATCAGAAGAAGGGGCTAATTTTCACCAATTATGGTCAAGGACTCAATACCGAGTCCCATGACACCACCCACGACTCTTTATGTCAAACCTTTCAAAAGTTATGGCAGAGAAAAGTATTCTAGGGGGCGCTGTTGAGCCGTTAGGCCACGCCCATTAATGCAAACCATGAAATATGAAATTCATCGCCAGGCCTGGCTTGCTTGCCAAATTTGGTGACTTTTGGAGAACTATCAAATATGGACCAATCATATGAAGGGGGGCACGCTTTTTGACGTCTAGCGTCGCCACGGTAACACTTTTGAAAGAGAAAAGTAATGCGCGTAGTCGCAAGATGAAGACGCACATTTTGATGTATAACACTCCTGGGTGCACGTTACGGTTCGGGCCGTATTAATTGCCGAAAGAATGGCATAAATTGCACCAAAATTACACAATTAATTCAAAATGGCCGACTTCCTGTTCGGTTTTGGCCATGGCGCCAGGAGACTTTTCTTTAAGTTGCGACATGATACAAGTGTGTACCGATTTTCGTTCATGTACGGCAAAACCGCATTATGGGGCTTGAGGCGCAAAGTTTTTTCTGTCTGAACCAACCAGATGAAGGGTGGGCACGCTTTTTGGCGTCTAGCGTCGCCACGGTAACACTTTTGAAAGAGAAAAGTAATGCGCGTAGTCGCAAGATGAAGACGCACATTTTGATGTATAACACTCCTGGGTGCACATTACGGTTCGGGCCGTATTAATTGCCGAAAGAATGGCATAAATTGCACCAAAATTACACAATTAATTCAAAATGGCCGACTTCCTGTTCGGTTTTGGCCATGGCGCCAAGAGACTTTTCTTTAAGTTGCGACATGATACAAGTGTGTACCGATTTTCGTTCATGTACGGCAAAACCGCATTATGGGGCTTGAGGCGCAAAGTTTTTTCTGTCTGAACCAACCAGATGAAGGGTGGGCGCGCTTTTTGGCGTCTAGCGTCGCCACGGTAACGCTTTTGAAAGAGAAACGTAATGCGTGTTGTCGCAGGATGGAGACGCACGTTTTGATGTATAACACACCTGGGTGCACGTTACGGCTCGGGCCGTATTAACTGCCGAAGGAATGGCATAAATTGCGCCAAAGTGACACGATTAATTCAAAATGGCTGACTTCCTGTTCGGTTTCGGCCATGTCGCCAAGAGACTTTTCTTTAAGTTGTGTACTGATACAGGTGTGTAGCGATTTTTGTGAATGTACGTCAAACCGTATTGTGGGGCTTGAGGCATAAAGTTTTCCAGGGGGCGCTGTTGAGCCATTTTGCCACGCCCATTAATGTAAACCATTAAATATAAAATTTTTCGCCAGGCCTGACTTGCATGCAAAATTTGGTGACTTTTTGGGCACGTTTAGGGGGGCAAAAAGGCCCTCCTTTCGTCAGAAGAAAGAAAGAAAGAAAGAAAAAAGAAAAATTCCTACAGATACAATAGGGCCTTCGCACTGACGGTGCTCGGGCCCTAATAATAAAAAAAATAATACAAAGAATTCCTGCAAATACAATAGGGCCTTCGCACTGAAGGTGCTCGGGCCCTAATAATTCCTACAGATACAATAGGGCCTTCGCACTGCAAGTGCTCGGGCCCTAATTAAAGCTGCAAGCAGCGATGAACGGGCCCTCGCACTCACGGCCACCGCCCCCCATAAGCATATCAGAAACGACACCACCCACGACTTCCTATGTCAAACCATTCAAAAGTTATAGCAGAAAAAAGGGACAACCAATCAGAAGAAGGGGTGGGGCTAATTCAGGCCAATGAAGGTCAAGGACTCCATACAGAATCTGATGACACCACCCACGACTCTCTATGTCAAACCATTCCAAAGTTATAGCAGAAAATCGGGACAACCAATCAGAAGAAGGGGCGGGGCTAATTTGCACCAATTATGGTCAAGGACTCAATACCGAGTCCGATGACACCACCCACGACTTCCTATGTCAAACCATTCAAAAGTTATGGCAGAGAAAAATTTTCTAGGGGGCGCTGTTGAGCCGTTAGGCCACGCCCATTAATGCAAACCATGAAATATCAAATTTATCGCCAAGTCTGGCTTGCATGCAAAATTTGGTGACTTTTGGGAAACTATCAAATATGGACCAATCAGATGAAGGGGGGGCGCGCTTTTTGGCGTCTAGCGTCGCCACGGTAACACTTTTGAAAGAGAAAAGTAATGCGCATAGTCGCAGGATGGAGACGTACATTTTGATGTATAACAAATCTGGGTTCACGATACGGTTCGGGCCGTATTAATTCTCAAAGGAATGGCATATATTGCTCCAAAATTACGTGATTAATTAAGAATGTTCAAAATGGCCGACTTCCTGTTCGGTTTAGGCCATGGCGCCAAGAGACTTTTCTTTAAGTAGCGAAATGATAAAGATGTGTACCGATTTTCGTTCATGTACGTCAAACCGTATTCTGGGGCTTGAGGCGCAAAGTTTTTTCTGTCTGAACCAATCAGATGATGGGTGGGCGCGCTTTTTGGCGTCTAGCGTCGCCACGGTAACGCTTTTGAGAGAGAAAAGTAATGCGTGGTGTCGGAGGATGGAGACGCACATTTTGATGTATAACACACATGGGGGCTCGTTACGGTTCGGGCCGTATTAACTGCCGAAGGAATGGCATAAATTTCGCCAAAATGACACGATTAATTCAAAATGGCCGACATCCTGTTCGGTTTCGGGCATGACTCCAAGAGACTTTTCTTTAAGTTGTGCAATGATACAGGTGTGTACTGATTTTCGTGCATGTAGGTCAAACCGTATCGTGGGGCTTGAGGCACAAAGTTTTCCGGGGGGCGCTGTTGAGCCATTTTGCCACGCCCATTAATGCAAACCATAAAATATCAAATTTTTCGCCATGCCTGGTTTGCGTGCAAAATTTGGTGACTTTTTGGGCACGTTTTGGGGGGCAAAAAGGCCCTCCTTTCGTCAGAAAAATAATAATAATAATAATTAAAGCTGCAAGCAGCGATGAACGGGCCCTCGCACTCACGGCCACCGCCCCCCTTAAGCATATCAGAAACGACACCACCCACGACTTCCTATGTCAAACCATTCAGAAGTTATAGCAGAAAATCGGGACAACCAATCAGAAGAAGGGGCGGGGCTAATTCAGGCCAATGAAGGTCAAGGACTTCATAAAGAATCTGATGACACCACCCACGACTCTCTATGTTAAACCATTCCAAAGTTATAGCAGAAAATCGGGACAACCAATCAGAAGAGGGGGCGGGGCTAATTAAGGCCAACGAAGCTTAAGGACTCATTACAGAGTCCCATGACACCACCCACAACTTCCTATGTCAAACCATTCAAAAGTTATGGCAGATAAAAGTATTCTAGGGGGCGCTGTTGAGCCGTTAGGCCACGCTCATTAATGCAAACCATGAAATATCAAATTTATCGCCAACTCTGGCTTGCATGCAAAATTTGGTGACTTTTGGAGAACTATCAAATATGGACCAATCACATGAAGGGGGGGCGCGCCTTTTGGCGTCTAGCGTCGCCAACGGTAACAGTTTTGAAAGAGAAAAGTAATGCGTGGTGTCGCAGGATGTAGACGCACATTTTGATGTATATCACACCTGGGTGCACGTTACGGTTCGGGCTGAATTAACTGCCGAAGGAATGGCATAAATTTCGCCAAAATGACACAATTTATTCAAAATGGCCGACATCCTGTTCGGTTTCGGCCATGGCTCCAAGAGACTTTTCTTTAAGTTGTGCCATGATACAGTTGTGTAGCGATTTTCGTGCATGTACGTCAAACCGTATTGTGGGGCTTGAGGCACAAAGTTTTCCGGGGGGCGCTGTTGAGCCATTTTGCCACGCCCATTAATGCAAACCATGAAATATCAAATTTATCGCCAGGCCTGGCTTGCATGCCAAATTTGGTGCCTTTTGGGGAACTATCAAATATGGACCAATCAGATGAAGGGGGGGTGCGCTTGTTGGCGTCTACCGTCGCCACGGTAACACTTTTGAAAGAGAAAAGTAATGCATGTAGTCGCAGGATGGAGACGCACATTTTGATGTATAACACATCTGGGTTCACGATACGGTTCGGGCCGTATTAATTCTCGAAGGAATGGCACATATTGCTCCAAAATTACGCGATTAATTCAGAATGTTCAAAATGGCCGACTTCCTGTTCGGTTTCGGCCATGGCGCCAAGAGACTTTTCTTTTAGTTGCGACATGATACAGGTGTGTACCGATTTTCGTTCATGTACGTCAAACCGTATTGTGGGGCTTGAGGCGCAAAGTTTTTTCTATCTGAACCAATCAGATGAAGGGTGGGCGCACTTTTTGGCGTCTAGCGTCGCCACGGTAACGCTTTTGAAAGAGAAAAGTAATGCGTGGTGTCGGAGGATGGAGACGCACATTTTTATGTATAACACACCTGGGTGCACGTTACGGTTCGGGCCGTATTAACTGCCGTAGGAAGGCATCAATTTCGCCAAAATGACGCGATTAATTCAAAATGGCCGACTTCCTGTTCGGTTTCTTGACATGACGCCCAGAGACTTTTCTTTAAGTTGTGTACTGATACAGGTGTGTACAGATTTTCGTGCATGTACGACAAACCGCATTGTGGGGCTTGAGGCACAAAGTTTTCTAGGGGGCGCTGTTGAGCCGTTAGGCCACGCCCATTAATGCAAACCATTAAATATCACATTTTTCGCCAGGCCTGGCTTGCATGCAAAATTTGGTGACTTTTTGGGCACGTTTAGGGGGGCAAAAAGGCCTTCCTTTTGTCAGAACAATAAGAAGAAGAAGAAGAAGAAGAAGAAGAAGAAGAAGAAGAAGAAGAAGAAGAAGAAGAAGAAGAAGAAGAAGAAGAAGAAGAAGAAGAAGAAGAAGAAGAAGAAGAAGAAGAAGAAGAAGAAGAAGAAGAAGAAGAAGAAGAAGAAGAAGAATTCCTGCAATTACAATAGGGCCTTCGCACTGCAAGTGCTCGGGCCCTAATAACGCGAAGAATTCCTACAGATACAATAGGGCCTTCGCACTGAAGGTGCTCGGGCCCTAACTAGAAAATTTCAGGAAATTTTGATATGGGCATGCCCTACCGCCCATTCGTCCACTCTCGCTGCTTTGGTTTGGGGCTGTAGTGTTTGTGTTCGGGGGGGTTCTATGTCAGTTTGAGGTGTTTTTACGCTTGTATTTCATTCATTCCTGTGCTCCCAATAGTTATTAATGGGGCGCGCTTTTTGGCATCTAGCGTTGCCACGGTAACGCTTTTGACTGAGAATAGTAATGCCCATCGAGGCAAGATGGAGATGCATCTAACAATGTATGCCATGCATGGGTGCACGTTCCGGTTCAGGCTATGTTAACGGATAGGTTTTTTTTTCACCATGGTACAAAACCCCATCCGAATGAATGGGGCCATTTGGCCTGGATTTTGACATAAAATTTCCTTAAATCCCAGCTTCATGAAATTTGAGTATGTTGAAGTCCACAGCGTGCCGAGTAAGGGGACATTTGTACGATGTATCTACGATAACCTGTTGCCTAGCAACAAGCGTCCAAATTCAAACAGAAATAAAAAAAACCTGAAAGGTAAATATCGCAAAAACTGTAATACTTGGCATAATGAGGTTGTACGTACTGTTAGGGACAATCGGGCCGAATGTTTGAAAGTTTGAATGATGTCTCTACGATAAAGTCCGGCTGAGCAATAAGCGTCTGAATTTTCGCCTTTTTTTTTGCTTTTTGGCATCTAGCGTTGCCACAGTAACACTTTTGACTGAAAAAAAGTAATGCCCATTGAGGCACGATGGAGACGCATCCAACGATGTATGCCATGCATGGGTGCACATTGCGGTCCGAGCAGTATTAACAGATTGTTTATTCACATGGTCCCCCATACAAATGCATTGGTTTTTGTTGCCATGGTAACAAGCTCCATAGGATAGAATGGGACAATTTGGCTTTAATATCTCAAAAGCTGTAAACGAGAGCGTAATGAGACCTCAGTATGTTGTAGTCCGCATCAACCTGAGTCTTTTAACGTTGGAACAAAGTCTCTGCGATACCGCGTTGCCGCGCAACAAGCATCCGAAGTTCTGTTAGCATCAAAATGAACAATGTGGAATATCTCAAAAACCATAATAGCAAGCATGACGAGACTAAAATATGTTGCAGTACAAAGCGTCCCGGGTTTGTCAATGTTGTAATGATGTCTGTACGATAAACCGTTGCCTAGCAACAAGCGTCCAAAATAAAATTGTTTTTTTTTTTTAAATTGAAAGTTAAATATCGCAAAAACCGTAATAACTAGCATGATGAAGTTTTATGGTCCTTTAGTGACTATCGGGCCGAGTGTTTGAAAGTTTGAACGATGTCTCTACGATAAAGTTCGGCCGAGCAATAAGCGTTCGAATTTTCGCCTTTTTTTTTGCTTTTTGGCAACTAGCGTTGCCACGGTAACCCCTATTACAGAGAAAAGTAATGCCCATCGAGGCAAGATGGAGACGCATCCAACGATGTATGGCATGCATGGGTGCACGTTGCGGTTCGGGCCGCATTAACGGACGAAAAAAAGTGCGGAATAAGAATAATAATAATAATAATAATAACTAGATAATTTCTTGCAGAAATTTTGAGAGTGCCACGGCGGGCTGCTGCAAATTTGTGTACATTTTACAAGCAATAAAGGTGAAGGACTCAATACCGAGTCCAATGACACCACCCATGACTCTCTATGTCAAACCATTCAAAAGTTATTACAGAAAATAGGTAATAGGCAGAACCACTAACTAACTGAACCGCTAACAGGATAATAACACTAACATCCTATAAAAACACCTGCCATCCCATAATAACACTAACATCCTATAAAAACACCTGACATCCCATAATAACACTAACATCCTATAAAAACACCTGCCATCCCATAATAACAATAACATCCTATAAAAAGACCTGCCATCCCATAATAACACTAACATCCTATAAAAACACCTGCCATCCCATAATAACACTAACATCCTATAAAAACACCTGCCATCCCATAATAACACTAACATCCTATAAAAACACCTAACATCCCATAATAACACTAACATCCTATAAAAACACCTGCCATCCCATAATAACACTAACATCCTATAAAAACACCTGCCATCCCATAATAACACTAACATCCTATAAAAACACCTGCCATCCCATAATAACACTAACATCCTATAAAAACACCTGCCATCCCATAATAACACTAACATCCTATAAAAACACCTGCCATCCCATAATAACACTAACATCCTATAAAAACACCTGCCATCCCATAATAACACTAACATCCTATAAAAACACCTGCCATCCCAGAGTAATATGACATCACCCATGTCTCTGTATGTCAAACCATTCAAAAGATATTGGACTTTAACGTATCAGCCAATCAGAAGAAGGCGCGGGGCTAATTTGCACCAATGAGGGTCAGGGACTCAATACTTAGTCATTTGACACCACCCATGTCTCTGTATGTCAAACCATTCAAAAGATATTGGACTTTAACGTATCAGCCAATCAGAAGAAGGGGCGTGGCTAATTTGCACCAATGAGGGTCAGGGACTCGATACTTAGTCATTTGACACTACCCAGGTCTCTGTATGTCAAACCATTCAAAAGATATTGGACTATAACGTATCGGCCAATCAGAAGAAGGGGCGTGGCTAATTTGCACCAATGAGGGTCAGGGACTCAATACTTAGTCATTTGACACCACCCATGTCTCTGTATGTCAAACCATTCAAAAGATATTGGACTTTAACGTATCAGCCAATCAGAAGAAGGGGCGTGGCTAATTTGCACCAATGAGGGTCAGGGACTCGATACTTAGTCATTTGACACCACCCATGTCTCTGTATGTCAAACCATTCAAAAGATATTGGACTATAACGTATCGGC
>NW_026906276.1:25000-96419 GCF_033807715.1 Cololabis saira | reverse complement strand
GGATAATGTCTGCAGTTTCTCTGATGGGACAAAGCCGGTCCTGATTATCTTTTCCTCTGCAGACGGGGCCTCATTTATAAAAGAGTGCGTAGGATTCATGCTAAAAGTATACGTGTGCAAGAATTATGTATGGACAGTCATAAAGGATCCCGGTCCCCGGGGGGGACCGGGGACAATTTTTCCAATTTACTAGAATCATCATCATCATCATCATCATCATCACCATCATCATCTTCATCATCTTCATCATGGAGACACTGAGGAATTAGAACCAGAGTCCAAGTCCAGGATCCAACAGAGACAGTTTCTCCGACCGGAGACTCTGGAGACTAAACTGGACCCAGAGACACTGAGGAACCAGAACTGGACCAGAGTGTAAATCCAGCACAGAGAGGTCCAGAGAAGCTGGTGATGAAGGTGTGGAGGTGGATCAGTCTGTCAGAGACGACTTCATAGAAGGACAGAGTTCCAGCAGGAACGTCCACGTAAACTGCTGCTCTGCCAGAGCGTGGACATGGAGATGAGGAGGTGGTGGATGTTTCTCTGTTATTGTGACGGACATAGTACTGACCACCTGGACAACAGTCCAGCTTCCAGGAATGATCGTTTCCTCCAAACCTACAGTCATCAGAGTTTCCTTTCCTGCTGATTCTTGTGTAACTCACTGATACGGAAACACGTCCGCTCCACTGGACCTCCCGGTGACAGCGACCCGTCAGAACTTCTCTACACAGCAGCTGGTACCAGAGATCAAACCTGTCTGGATGATCAGGATACGACTGATCCTCCCCCACATACATCATCTTCCTGTTGTCATCAGACAGTTTGATGTCGTTGTGGACTGTGTTTGTGTCGACGGTGAGTCGACAGGAATCTGATGGAGAGAACAAACAAGCAGCTGCAGTTATTATTGATCAGTTATTGATCACTGATGGACTCATGAAGGAGTGAAGACGGTTGAATAAAAACACACTTACACTTCCTCAGACCTGGTGTCAGCCATCGTTGTCCAGCAGGCTCCACCCTGGAAGGAGGAGGAGGGTCAATTCAATTCAATTCAATTCAATTCAATTCAATTCAATTCAATTCAATTCAATTCAATTCAATTCAATTCAATTCAATTCAATTCAATTCAACTTTATTTCTATAGCGTCTAATACAACAGATGTTTGTCTCTAGACGCTTTTCAGAGATCCAGAACATGAACATGAACATAAACATAAACCCCTGAGCAATGATTACATAAACAGACCGGCTCAGTCTCTCTCAGAGGAAGCAGAGATGTCACAGCTTTTTCTCAACATTTACACTTCTTTCTCGAAATTTCAACTTTTTTCTCGAAATTGTACTTCGACATTCATTTTGACATTTCAACATTTTTCTCTACATTTCCACTTTTTCCTCAAAGTGCATAATGAAAAGAAAATCTTCCTCCTCTAAAATATTATTTCTATTTTTCTCCTGTCTAGCCCTGATACTCTCCCGTATTGTGGTCATGTGACGATAACGATAATTAAATATACAATGTAATATTGTACAGGAATAAAAACCGGACTAAAATGTAGACTACAAAATAAAAGCTCTGCTAAAATGTGTCTTCATTTTCGTTGTCCAAAACGAGACCAGGGCTGAAACGATTCCTGGAATAATTTGAGTAATTGGATTAGAAGACATGACACAATATGAAACTTGTATGATTTGGGGACCTATAAGCAGTGGCGGAGCCAGAATGTAGCTAATGGGTGGGCCTGCAAAAATTTGGGTGGGCCTGATTTTTTATAAGTTCAGATGTGCGTACAAATAATATTTTGTAAAAAAATCTGGGAAGTTCGTTTTTATATTTTTTTATTTTAAATTCTAAATGTTAAGAAAATAGTTACACAGTTATACTTTTAAGGCAGACACAATGGTAACTGATCATGAATTGTCAATGGTTGAATTGAATTGGCCGAGGGGGGGGTGCAGTTCTGTGTTCCTGCCACGGCACGGCGACATTCTTTCCCTCGCCCCTTCCTGTTGGCGCCGCCACGCCCCTTCCTGTTCCCGCCGAGAGTTTGTCACGCCACTTCCTGTTCCCGCCGAGAGTTTGTCACGCCCCTTCCTGCTGGCGTCCATCTTTCACACGTTGCAGCCTCCCCGTCAGGTGGACGCCTCATCTCCTCCGATCCTCCAGGTAAGGATGAAAATGGTGTTTTAAACCGAGTTGTATCGGTTGCTGGTGACGCGGAGCAGCTCCTGAGCTCTGTATTGTTGAATTCCGACCTTTCTAGAGCGGCGGGACGTCGACCGACGGGATGCTCGGCATGGTGGGGAGCCTGGGGCCGCACCTGCTCCGGGGGAAGGATCCGAGCTGCACGTGGGTGAGTGAGAACGCTCTTTAGCCTCTTATAAAGGCATGTATTATTAGATTATGTCCGTGCTCGTCGGCTAGACGGCCTCGGAAAAGGCTCTAATGCTGTGTGGCCCGTGTTGCCATGCTGCTTAGCTGCTTAGCTCCGGGCTTAGCCACTTAGCTGCTAATTGCTTAAAACATGCTTAAACCTGCTTAAAACATGCTTAAACCTGCTTAAAACATGCTTAAAACATGCTTAAAACATGCTTAAAACATGCTTAAAACATGCTTAAACCTGCTTAAAACATGCTTAAACCTGCTTAAACCTGCATGCCTCTTAGTTACTTTGAACCGAAATTAAAGGGGGCCCTTTGTCATTTTTGTCAAATTATCTTTGCATTTGTGTGACTGATAAATGTCATTGTGCCGTTGTTTTGGCCGAGGGACGGCGACATTCTTTCCCTCGCCCCTTCCTGTTCCCGCCGAGAGTTTGTCACGCCACTTCCTGTTCCCGCCGAGAGTTTGTCACGCCCCTTCGTGCTGGCGTCCATCTTTCACACGTTGCAGCCTCCCCGTCAGGTCGACGTCTTCATCTCCTCCCATCCTCCAGGTAAGGATGAAAATGGTGTTTTAAACCGAGTTGTATCGGTTGCTGGTGACGCGGAGCAGCTCCTGAGCTCTGTATTGTTGAATTCCGACCTTTCTAGAGCGGCGGGACGTCGACCGACGGGATGCTCGGCATGGTGGGGAGCCTGGGGCCGCACCTGCTCCGGGTGAAAGATCCGGGCTGCACGTGGGTGAGTGAAAACGCTCTTTAGCCTCTTATAAAGGCATGTATTATTAGATTATGTCCGTGCTCGTCGGCTAGACGGCCTCGGAAAAGGCTCTAATGCTGTGTGGCCCGTGTTGCCATGCTGCTTAGCTTCTTAGCTGCTTAGCTCGGGGCTTAGCCACTTAGCTGCTAATTGCTTAAAACATGCTTAAAACATGCTTAAACCTGCTTAAAACATGCTTAAAACATGCTTAAACCTGCATGCCTCTTAGTTACTTTGAACCGAAATTAAAGGGGGCCCTTTGTCATTTTTGTCAAATTATCTTTGCATTTGTGTGACTGATAAATGTCATTGTGCCGTTGTTTTGGCCGAGGGACGGTGACATTCTTTCCCTCGCCCCTTCCTGTTCCCGCCGAGAGTTTGTCACGCCACTTCCTGTTCCCGCCGAGAGTTTGTCACGCCCCTTCGTGCTGGCGTCCATCTTTCACACGCTGCAGCCTCCCCGTCAGGTGGACGTCTTCATCTCCTCCCATCCTCCAGGTAAGGATGAAAATGGTGTTTTAAACCGAGTTGTATCGGTTGCTGGTGACGCGGAGCAGCTCCTGAGCTCTGTATTGTTGAATTCCGACCTTTCTAGAGCGGCGAGACGTCGACCCACACACACACACACACACACACACACACACACACACACAGACACAGACACATTCTCAGACACAGACACATTCTCAGACACAGACACATTCTCACACACAGACACATTCTCACACACACACACAGACACATTCTCACACACACACAGACACATTCTCACACACACACACACACAGACACATTCTCACACACACACACATTTTCACTCTCACACACACACATAGACACACACACACACACACACATTCTCACTCACACACATAGACACACACACACACACACATTCTCACTCACACACATAGACACACACACACACACACACATACACACACATAGACACACACACACATTCTCACTCACACACAGACACACACAGAGAGAGACACACACACACATTCTCACTCACACACATAGACACACACACATTCTCACTCACACACATACACACACATTCTCACTCACACACAGAGACACACACACACACACACAGACACACACACATTCTCACTCACACACATAGACACACACACACATAGACACACACACACACACATAGACACGGACACACACACAGTACTTTCAATGTATTTATTCAAACAGGCTGTGAATGTAACACCAACATTGTATATTTCCACAGGTGAACGGAGATGAAGATGGTGGTGATGAAGACGACGATGACCACGTGGTGAACTGTGAAGACGCAGATCAATAAACCAGCCGTAGACCGCTAGTAAGTGTTAGTTAACCTGTAGTTATCATGTAAATATGATCTCTGTCTTCCTCTCGTGGTGAAAACATGAATTATTCTATGTTCCCACAGGTGAACCTTCGGCGGCCTCCACCCCCCTCCCCCTCTGGTCGTCCTGCTGCTGACGCTGACGACGTCCCCGGCCGGCCCCCCACCTGACGGTCCTGAAGGAGGGATGACGGCGAATCGTGGGCGTGGATTTCTTCAGCTGCTCCGGCCTCCCTGCACAAATAAATGAATTAATCCATTCACACCCACTGCAAAACATCTTTACCAGTAGTCTGATTTCTAGCTTAAAATGTCTCATTTTTAGTCCAGAAACCCTTTAAACAAGACTCACTACCAGAAAAACGACTTATTTGACAATTGCCACTTGTTTCAAGTGGATTCTCACTTGAAACAAGTAGGAAAAATCTGCCAAGGGAACAAGATAAATCTTGTTCCACTGGCAGATTTTTCCTACCTATTTCCAGTGAAAATCTACTTTGAAACGGGAGGAAATTGTTGTTTTTTCCAGTGATGAGTCTTGTTTAAAGTGTTAGTGTTAGGTAGCTGCGTGGTAAGTGTTGGTTAGCCAGGAAAGTAACTGATTGGACAATTTTCACCTGTTTCACGTGGATTTTCACTTGAAACAAGTAGGAACATCTGCCAGTGGAACAAGATAAATGTTCTCATTACAAGCAAAAAAGTCTTGTTCCACTGGCAGGTTTTTCTACTTGTATTAAGTGGATTCTCACTTAAAATGAGTAGGACAATCTGCATGTGGAACAAGATTTATCTTGTTCCACATGCAGATTGTCCTACTTATTTGAAGTGGAAATTAACTTTGAAACAGGTGAAAATTGTAATTTTTTTCAAGTAATGAGTCTTGTTTCAAGTGTTGGCCTCTAGTGGTTAGCCGCTACTTAGCGGCTAACTAGCTGCTGGTTAGCCGCTACTTAGCGACTAACTAGAAGCTAGTTAGCCGCTACTTAGTGACTAACTAGAAGCTAGTTAGCCGCTACTTAGTGACTAACTAGAAGCTAGTTAGCCGCTACTTAGCGACTAACAAGCACCAACTAGCAGCTAACACTTTAAACAAGACTCGTTACCAGGAAAATAACTTATTTGACACAATTTCCACCCGTTTCAAGTGGATTTTAACTTGAAATTAGTAGGAAAACCTGATTTTTCTACTTGTTTCAAGTGGAAATCTACTTTGAAACAGGTGAAAATTGTAGTTTTTTCCAGTAAAGAGTCTTGTTTCAAGTGTTAGCCTCTAGTGGTTAGCGGCTAACTAGCTGCTGGTTAGCCGCTACTTAGCGACTAACTAGCAGCTAGTTAGCCGCTACTTAGTGACTAACAAGCACCAACTAGCAGCTAACACTTTTAACAAGACTCATTACCAGGAAAATAACTTATTTGACACAATTTCCACCCGTTTCAAGTGGATTTTAACTTGAAATTAGTGGGAAAACCTGATTTTTCTACTCGTTTCAAGTGGAAATCTACTTTGAAACAGTTGAAAATTTTAGTTTTTTCCAGTGATGACTCTTGTTTCAGGTCTTAGTGTTAGGTAGCTGCAAGGTAAGTGTTGTTTAGGTTACTACTTATGTTAAGTGGATTCTCACTTAAAATTAGTAGGACAATCTGCATGTGGAACAAGATTTATCTTGTTCCACATGCAGATTGTCCTACTAATTTTAAGTGGAAATTTACTTTGAAACAGGTGAAAATTGTAGTTTTTTCCAGTAATTACCAGGAATAACTACCAGGAAAATAACTTATTTGACACAATTTCCACCCGTTTCAAGTGGATTTAAACTTGAAATTAGTAGGAAAACCTGATTTTTCTACTTGTTTCAAGTGGAAATCTACTTTGAAACGGGTGAAAATTGTAGTTTTTTTCCAGTAATGAGTCTTGTTTAAAGTGTTAGCTGCTAGTTGGTGCTTGTTAGCCGCTACTTAGCGACTAACTAGCAGCTAACACTTTAAACAAGACTCATTACCAGGAAAATGACTTATTTGACACAATTTCCACCTGTTTCAAGTGGATTTTGACTTGAAATTAGTAGGAAAACCCGCCTAACTAGTGGTTAAGTAACACCAACTAGTATATTTCTCTTATTTCTAGTTAATATGTCTCATTTTGAGTCAAATCTCATGACACCTGCAAACAGGCCTCGTTGGCAGGAAAATAACTGATTTGAGCATTTTTAACTGTTTGGAGTAGATTTGTACGTTTTATCTTGGGAAAATACGTGAAACGGGCGAAAATGGTTGTTTCTGTCCAGTAACCACTTGTTTTAAGTGTCATGAGATTTTTCCTGACTAAAAACGAGACATTTTAACTTAAGACCAATATATTCCCGGTAAGATGTTCAGTTTTGACAACAACACGGTGAGTGGTACAAGTGTAACAGCATGACACTTGATAAAGTGCAAGCTCACAACTTGTTAAACGTCACAATTGTCACAAATACAGGGAGTGTAAGGTGAAAATACGAGAGTAATGAACCAGTTTGTCGTTTTTCTTCAAGTCCTGTGAAAGTTGTAACAATAAAAGATGATAAAAAAAAAGGTCATTTCCTCCTCCTTTCTTCAAGCACATGACGTATACTGAACAAACACAACATGACTGTTCACGTTTGTGAACTGTACAAATACGTGTGTGTGTACATTTTATAAAGTTTTTGTCTCTTTTATCTGAAACTTGTAATTAGACATAAGACAGTCAAACCAGATATAAGATCCTTAGTAAAAGTGTACAATATGAAACTTGTGTGATTTGGGGACCTATAAGAACAGTATATAATAGTAATTGTACATACAGACGGACCTGGTGACGTCACAGCCGCAGCAGCCGTGTTCTTTGGCCGTTATTGGAATAAATGTTGTTAAAACCTCCCCGTGTGTAAGAAGGATAACAAGATTAATTTCTGATATTTCACACTCTGGTAATTCCAGATGAAATGATGATGTTTATAAATCAGACGCCAGCAACCACAGTGTTATACCAGTTACCATGGTAACAGCATGGTAACAGCATGGTAACAGCATGGTAACAGCATGGTAACAGCATGGTAACAGCATGGTAACAGCATGGTAACAGCAGCAGCAGGAGCATCCCGCTCCGTGAAACACATGCACGGAGGAAGATGTGGATCATCTTTAGCCGTTTTGGCATGTTTATTGAAGACAAAGCAGAACACTGGGTCTTTACTGTCCGGGACCAGCTCGTCTCTCCTCCACCTGCAGAATTGCGCTTTGGGAACCCGGAAGTCGGCTGGAGCGTCGCGCATCACGGCACGGCGGCTTTAACCGGGCAATCGGACCGGTTCCGACCGGAGTAACTGGTGGCAGGGGCTCCCGGGGACCGACCACCGGAATTTCAGCCCGATCTGCAGCGGGGAAAGCGGGATTCGGACCCCGCAACCGCACGTGCGGGCGCCAGGCGCGTCCTCCGTGCATGCGCATCCTGTGCGCATCCTGTCGCTTCCCGGGGATCAAACCGATCAAACCCGGTCAAAATGCCCGTGATCCCACGGGGGTCCGACCTGGGACGGACCCCAGAGGATCCAGCTGCTTTGACCGCCGGGAACCTGCTGATCTAAGCCGGATCCCCCAGCTGTCAAACCAGATGCGCTCCGCCGCGTCAACGGCGCATCAAACCGATCAAACCCGGTCAAAATGCCCGTGATCCCACGGGGGTCCGACCTGGGACGGACCCCAGAGGATCCAGCTGCTTTGACCGCTGGGAACCTGCTGATCTAAGCCGGATCCCCCAGCTGTCAAACCAGATGCGCTCCGCCGCGTCAACGGCGCATCAAACCGATCAAACCCGGTCAAAATGCCCGTGATCCCACGGGGGTCCGACCTGGGACGGACCCCAGAGGATCCAGCTGCTTTGACCGCTGGGAACCTGCTGATCTAAGCCGGATCCCCCAGCTGTCAAACCAGATGCGCTCCGCCGCGTCAACGGCGCATCAAACCGATCAAACCCGGTCAAAATGCCCGTTCCCCCGCCGGGATCCGACTGATCCGACACCCCACGACACCCAGCTGTCAAACCCCCCCCCCCCGTCCACCAGCCGGCTCCGACCCCCAGAACCCCCATCCAAAAACCCTCGCGGGTTTGGATCGAGGAAAAAAAGCCCTCCCAGAGCCGGCTCGGGAACCTCGCTCTCCGTTAATCCTTGACCTCCCACGATTAAGCCCCCCCACTATCTACGTGCTGAGCATTATTAAAGCCAGCTGGCCGAAAAAAAAGTCCACGGTCCTGGTACCATAGCCCATTTTTGGCCCGCACAGTGGAGACCTCTGGCGGCCGAAAACAGTACTGCACCGGATTTTTTGGGCCGCGTTTTGGCTCCATCTAGTGGCCGAAAAAAAGTACTACAATTAATGAGATCAAAGAAAATCTCATTTATGATCACACTGAAACCTTTGGTTTCAGAGAAGAAGTGATGAAGCTGAACTTCAATCATCAATCACATTTGATTCATATAGCACCTCTCATCCGGGTACATGAAAATACAAGGTGCTTTGACATTCTGATTGAAAAACAAGCAAGACCAAAAAGATAAAAACTGGGAGACCAATGCCCCCTGACGTACAACATAGAATGTATCCAATGTACAACAAGGTCAAAGTTCAAGGATTAAGGCTAAAAAATAATCAGTCCACAACAATAAAAAAAAGTAATAAAAAAAACATTATAAGAGATAGATAGATAAATAAATTAAACAGATAGCTTTAAAAAATGTTCCTCAGGTTCCTTCTCCGGTTACTCCGGTCCGGTGAGTTTGAGGCTTTCATGGTTCTTTCAGTGGTTTTTCCAGCGGTCCCCCGGTCCCGGGGGAGACCTGAACCCTGATATTTAACACTCTGGTTATTCCAGATGAAATGGTGACGTTTATGAATCAGACGCCAGCACAGTTATGTCTGTTTATGAACATTTGATAACTGGATGCTTTATTAACCGCTAAACCACGTTTTAGGAGAAAATACTACAATTTGTTGGAAAAACTACATTTGGAATCAAGTGTCATAATCGAATTGTACTTAGATTTTGTTTTAATTAGTTCAGGTAATAATAGTAGCCGAGAAGTGAAAATGGATGAGCGTGTGAAAGTTGTGGGTCCAGTGAATGAGGAATTTACATTTCTAAACCGCCCCGAGACAGAGTCGGAATCAAGAATAAAACAAGAATAATGAGGTGAAAATCTCATTTATGATCAAACGTCAACATTCCAGTAAATAATAGTATTTACAGGTGAAGAATATCAAATAAAAACACTAAACCAAACCAACCGAACCAAAAAAAACTAAACAAACGGTGATCGTACCATATTGATTATTCATCAGGGCAAAAGTACTAAATGAACAGCGTGTGCAATTTTGCTCATTTCAGAGACGCAGTCGTCTTTGCACGATGTTTGTAGATCAGCTGGCACTTTGGTTTGCGGGTGCTGTCAAGTTTGCACACGTTTTAACACACGCAAACCTTTAGTAAATCGGGCCCATTGAAGGTTAAGACAGAATAAGATGTCTTTAATAACTTTCTGAAGGAGGTAAAAGATAATGTCGACTTCAGCGACTCATTCAAGTCATTCCAGAGTTTTGGATCTAAATGTTATATTAAATTGATGACCAGATGTTGGACAGAAGGCTAAATGAAGATTGCCACTGTGTCTTGTTGGATATGAATTAAAATCAGATGAAATTCATGTTTATGATTCACTTATCTAAAAAAAAATCATTCAAATCTTTGGTAACTCAGACTTATAATAAAGAGAATAAGCAGAAACATGTGGGGTGGGGGGTCCGTGGTTGGGCTCAGAAAGGATCCGGAGGGATCTGGATAATGTCTGCAGTTTCTCTGATGGGACAAAGCCGGTCCTGATTATCTTTTCCTCTGCAGACGGGGCCTCGTTTATAAAAGAGTGCGTAGGATTCATGCTAAAAGTATACGTGTGCAAGAATTATGTAAGGACAGTCATAAAGGATCCCGGTCCCCGGGGGGGACCGGGGACAATTTTTCCCATTTACTAGAATCATCATCATCATCATCATCATCATCTTCATCATCTTCATCATCATCATCATCATCATCATCATCATCATCATCATCATCATCATCATCATCATCATCATCATCATCATCATCATCATCATTCATAGAAGGACAGAGTTCCAGCAGGAACGTCCACGTAAACTGCTGCTCTGCCAGAGTCTGGACATGGAGATGAGGAGGTGGTGGATGTTCCTCTTTTATTGTGAAGGAGCCGGTACCGACCACCTGGAGAACAGTCCAGCCTCCAGGAATGATCTGATACATATGATGACTGATACATAAACCTCTCCGCTCCACTGGACCTCCCAGTAGCAGCGACCCGTCAGAACTTCTCCACACAGCAGCTGCTCCCAGAGATCAGACCTGTCTGGATGGTCCAGCAGCAGCAGCAGCATCAGGCTCCACCACCCTGACAGGAGGAGGAGGACGGGGGTCAGACCGGCTCAGTCTCTGTCAGGGGGGGGGATGGTGGGGGGTGGGGGGGTGGTGTCTAGAGGCCCCGGGGAGTGCCCGCTGGGGCCTCTAGACACCTGTTTAGAGGCCCAGCCACCCTCCCCCCCCGACGGGAGGAGGGGGGGGGGGTGGTGTTTAGAGGCCCCGGGAGTGCCCGCTGGGCACTCCCGGGGCCTCTAAACACCACCCCCCCCCCTCCCCCCCTCCTGACGGGAGGAGGGGGGGAGGAGGAAGATGTTCCTCTTTTATTGTGAAGGAGCCGGTACCGACCACCTGGAGAACAGTCCAGACTCCAGGAATGATCGTTTCCTCCAAACCTACAGTCATCAGAGCCTCCTTTCCTGCTGATTCTTCTGTAACTCACTGATACAGAAACACGTCCGCTCCACTGGACCTCCCAGTGACAGCGACCCGTCAGAACTTCTCTACACAGCAGCTGATCACAGAGATCAAACCTGTGTGGATGATCAGGATACGACTGATCCTCCCCCACCAACATCATCTTCCTGTTGTCATCAGACAGTTTGATCTTGTTGTGGACTGTGTTTGTGTCGACGGTGAGTCGACAGGAATCTGATGGAGAGAACAAACAAGCAGCTGCAGTTATTATTGATCAGTTATTGATCACTGATGGACTCATGAAGGAGTGAAGACGGTTGAATAAAAACACACTTACACTTCCTCAGACCTGGTGTCAGCCATCGTTGTCCAGCAGGCTCCACCCTGGAAGGAGGAGGAGGGTCAATTCAATTCAATTCAATTCAATTCAATTCAATTCAATTCAATTCAATTCAATTCAATTCAATTCAATTCAATTCAATTCAATTCAATTCAACTTTATTTCTATAGCGTCTAATACAACAGATGTTTGTCTCTAGACGCTTTTCAGAGATCCAGAACATGAACATGAACATAAACATAAACCCCTGAGCAATGATTACATAAACAGACCGGCTCAGTCTCTCTCAGAGGAAGCAGAGATGTCACAGCTTTTTCTCAACATTTACACTTCTTTCTCGAAATTTCAACTTTTTTCTCGAAATTGTACTTCGACATTCATTTTGACATTTCAACATTTTTCTCTACATTTCCACTTTTTCCTCAAAGTGCATAATGAAAAGAAAATCTTCCTCCTCTAAAATATTATTTCTATTTTTCTCCTGTCTAGCCCTGATACTCTCCCGTATTGTGGTCATGTGACGATAACGATAATTAAATATACAATGTAATATTGTACAGGAATAAAAACCGGACTAAAATGTAGACTACAAAATAAAAGCTCTGCTAAAATGTGTCTTCATTTTCGTTGTCCAAAACGAGACCAGGGCTGAAACGATTCCTGGAATAATTTGAGTAATTGGATTAGAAGACATGACACAATATGAAACTTGTATGATTTGGGGACCTATAAGCAGTGGCGGAGCCAGAATGTAGCTAATGGGTGGGCCTGCAAAAATTTGGGTGGGCCTGATTTTTTATAAGTTCAGATGTGCGTACAAATAATATTTTGTAAAAAAATCTGGGAAGTTCGTTTTTATATTTTTTTATTTTAAATTCTAAATGTTAAGAAAATAGTTACACAGTTATACTTTTAAGGCAGACACAATGGTAACTGATCATGAATTGTCAATGGTTGAATTGAATTGGCCGAGGGGGGGGTGCAGTTCTGTGTTCCTGCCACGGCACGGCGACATTCTTTCCCTCGCCCCTTCCTGTTGGCGCCGCCACGCCCCTTCCTGTTCCCGCCGAGAGTTTGTCACGCCACTTCCTGTTCCCGCCGAGAGTTTGTCACGCCCCTTCCTGCTGGCGTCCATCTTTCACACGTTGCAGCCTCCCCGTCAGGTGGACGCCTCATCTCCTCCGATCCTCCAGGTAAGGATGAAAATGGTGTTTTAAACCGAGTTGTATCGGTTGCTGGTGACGCGGAGCAGCTCCTGAGCTCTGTATTGTTGAATTCCGACCTTTCTAGAGCGGCGGGACGTCGACCGACGGGATGCTCGGCATGGTGGGGAGCCTGGGGCCGCACCTGCTCCGGGGGAAGGATCCGAGCTGCACGTGGGTGAGTGAGAACGCTCTTTAGCCTCTTATAAAGGCATGTATTATTAGATTATGTCCGTGCTCGTCGGCTAGACGGCCTCGGAAAAGGCTCTAATGCTGTGTGGCCCGTGTTGCCATGCTGCTTAGCTGCTTAGCTCCGGGCTTAGCCACTTAGCTGCTAATTGCTTAAAACATGCTTAAACCTGCTTAAAACATGCTTAAACCTGCTTAAAACATGCTTAAAACATGCTTAAAACATGCTTAAAACATGCTTAAAACATGCTTAAAACATGCTTAAACCTGCTTAAAACATGCTTAAACCTGCTTAAACCTGCATGCCTCTTAGTTACTTTGAACCGAAATTAAAGGGGGCCCTTTGTCATTTTTGTCAAATTATCTTTGCATTTGTGTGACTGATAAATGTCATTGTGCCGTTGTTTTGGCCGAGGGACGGCGACATTCTTTCCCTCGCCCCTTCCTGTTCCCGCCGAGAGTTTGTCACGCCACTTCCTGTTCCCGCCGAGAGTTTGTCACGCCCCTTCGTGCTGGCGTCCATCTTTCACACGTTGCAGCCTCCCCGTCAGGTCGACGTCTTCATCTCCTCCCATCCTCCAGGTAAGGATGAAAATGGTGTTTTAAACCGAGTTGTATCGGTTGCTGGTGACGCGGAGCAGCTCCTGAGCTCTGTATTGTTGAATTCCGACCTTTCTAGAGCGGCGGGACGTCGACCGACGGGATGCTCGGCATGGTGGGGAGCCTGGGGCCGCACCTGCTCCGGGTGAAAGATCCGGGCTGCACGTGGGTGAGTGAAAACGCTCTTTAGCCTCTTATAAAGGCATGTATTATTAGATTATGTCCGTGCTCGTCGGCTAGACGGCCTCGGAAAAGGCTCTAATGCTGTGTGGCCCGTGTTGCCATGCTGCTTAGCTTCTTAGCTGCTTAGCTCGGGGCTTAGCCACTTAGCTGCTAATTGCTTAAAACATGCTTAAAACATGCTTAAAACATGCTTAAACCTGCTTAAAACATGCTTAAAACATGCTTAAACCTGCATGCCTCTTAGTTACTTTGAACCGAAATTAAAGGGGGCCCTTTGTCATTTTTGTCAAATTATCTTTGCATTTGTGTGACTGATAAATGTCATTGTGCCGTTGTTTTGGCCGAGGGACGGTGACATTCTTTCCCTCGCCCCTTCCTGTTCCCGCCGAGAGTTTGTCACGCCCCTTCGTGCTGGCGTCCATCTTTCACACGCTGCAGCCTCCCCGTCAGGTGGACGTCTTCATCTCCTCCCATCCTCCAGGTAAGGATGAAAATGGTGTTTTAAACCGAGTTGTATCGGTTGCTGGTGACGCGGAGCAGCTCCTGAGCTCTGTATTGTTGAATTCCGACCTTTCTAGAGCGGCGAGACGTCGACCCACACACACACACACACACACACACACACACACACAGACACAGACACATTCTCAGACACAGACACATTCTCAGACACAGACACATTCTCACACACAGACACATTCTCACACACACACACAGACACATTCTCACACACACACAGACACATTCTCACACACACACACACACAGACACATTCTCACACACACACACATTTTCACTCTCACACACACACATAGACACACACACACACACACACATTCTCACTCACACACATAGACACACACACACACACACATTCTCACTCACACACATAGACACACACACACACACACACATACACACACATAGACACACACACACATTCTCACTCACACACAGACACACACAGAGAGAGACACACACACACATTCTCACTCACACACATAGACACACACACATTCTCACTCACACACATACACACACATTCTCACTCACACACAGAGACACACACACACACACACAGACACACACACATTCTCACTCACACACATAGACACACACACACATAGACACACACACACACACATAGACACGGACACACACACAGTACTTTCAATGTATTTATTCAAACAGGCTGTGAATGTAACACCAACATTGTATATTTCCACAGGTGAACGGAGATGAAGATGGTGGTGATGAAGACGACGATGACCACGTGGTGAACTGTGAAGACGCAGATCAATAAACCAGCCGTAGACCGCTAGTAAGTGTTAGTTAACCTGTAGTTATCATGTAAATATGATCTCTGTCTTCCTCTCGTGGTGAAAACATGAATTATTCTATGTTCCCACAGGTGAACCTTCGGCGGCCTCCACCCCCCTCCCCCTCTGGTCGTCCTGCTGCTGACGCTGACGACGTCCCCGGCCGGCCCCCCACCTGACGGTCCTGAAGGAGGGATGACGGCGAATCGTGGGCGTGGATTTCTTCAGCTGCTCCGGCCTCCCTGCACAAATAAATGAATTAATCCATTCACACCCACTGCAAAACATCTTTACCAGTAGTCTGATTTCTAGCTTAAAATGTCTCATTTTTAGTCCAGAAACCCTTTAAACAAGACTCACTACCAGAAAAACGACTTATTTGACAATTGCCACTTGTTTCAAGTGGATTCTCACTTGAAACAAGTAGGAAAAATCTGCCAAGGGAACAAGATAAATCTTGTTCCACTGGCAGATTTTTCCTACCTATTTCCAGTGAAAATCTACTTTGAAACGGGAGGAAATTGTTGTTTTTTCCAGTGATGAGTCTTGTTTAAAGTGTTAGTGTTAGGTAGCTGCGTGGTAAGTGTTGGTTAGCCAGGAAAGTAACTGATTGGACAATTTTCACCTGTTTCACGTGGATTTTCACTTGAAACAAGTAGGAACATCTGCCAGTGGAACAAGATAAATGTTCTCATTACAAGCAAAAAAGTCTTGTTCCACTGGCAGGTTTTTCTACTTGTATTAAGTGGATTCTCACTTAAAATGAGTAGGACAATCTGCATGTGGAACAAGATTTATCTTGTTCCACATGCAGATTGTCCTACTTATTTGAAGTGGAAATTAACTTTGAAACAGGTGAAAATTGTAATTTTTTTCAAGTAATGAGTCTTGTTTCAAGTGTTGGCCTCTAGTGGTTAGCCGCTACTTAGCGGCTAACTAGCTGCTGGTTAGCCGCTACTTAGCGACTAACTAGAAGCTAGTTAGCCGCTACTTAGTGACTAACTAGAAGCTAGTTAGCCGCTACTTAGTGACTAACTAGAAGCTAGTTAGCCGCTACTTAGCGACTAACAAGCACCAACTAGCAGCTAACACTTTAAACAAGACTCGTTACCAGGAAAATAACTTATTTGACACAATTTCCACCCGTTTCAAGTGGATTTTAACTTGAAATTAGTAGGAAAACCTGATTTTTCTACTTGTTTCAAGTGGAAATCTACTTTGAAACAGGTGAAAATTGTAGTTTTTTCCAGTAAAGAGTCTTGTTTCAAGTGTTAGCCTCTAGTGGTTAGCGGCTAACTAGCTGCTGGTTAGCCGCTACTTAGCGACTAACTAGCAGCTAGTTAGCCGCTACTTAGTGACTAACAAGCACCAACTAGCAGCTAACACTTTTAACAAGACTCATTACCAGGAAAATAACTTATTTGACACAATTTCCACCCGTTTCAAGTGGATTTTAACTTGAAATTAGTGGGAAAACCTGATTTTTCTACTCGTTTCAAGTGGAAATCTACTTTGAAACAGTTGAAAATTTTAGTTTTTTCCAGTGATGACTCTTGTTTCAGGTCTTAGTGTTAGGTAGCTGCAAGGTAAGTGTTGTTTAGGTTACTACTTATGTTAAGTGGATTCTCACTTAAAATTAGTAGGACAATCTGCATGTGGAACAAGATTTATCTTGTTCCACATGCAGATTGTCCTACTAATTTTAAGTGGAAATTTACTTTGAAACAGGTGAAAATTGTAGTTTTTTCCAGTAATTACCAGGAATAACTACCAGGAAAATAACTTATTTGACACAATTTCCACCCGTTTCAAGTGGATTTAAACTTGAAATTAGTAGGAAAACCTGATTTTTCTACTTGTTTCAAGTGGAAATCTACTTTGAAACGGGTGAAAATTGTAGTTTTTTTCCAGTAATGAGTCTTGTTTAAAGTGTTAGCTGCTAGTTGGTGCTTGTTAGCCGCTACTTAGCGACTAACTAGCAGCTAACACTTTAAACAAGACTCATTACCAGGAAAATGACTTATTTGACACAATTTCCACCTGTTTCAAGTGGATTTTGACTTGAAATTAGTAGGAAAACCCGCCTAACTAGTGGTTAAGTAACACCAACTAGTATATTTCTCTTATTTCTAGTTAATATGTCTCATTTTGAGTCAAATCTCATGACACCTGCAAACAGGCCTCGTTGGCAGGAAAATAACTGATTTGAGCATTTTTAACTGTTTGGAGTAGATTTGTACGTTTTATCTTGGGAAAATACGTGAAACGGGCGAAAATGGTTGTTTCTGTCCAGTAACCACTTGTTTTAAGTGTCATGAGATTTTTCCTGACTAAAAACGAGACATTTTAACTTAAGACCAATATATTCCCGGTAAGATGTTCAGTTTTGACAACAACACGGTGAGTGGTACAAGTGTAACAGCATGACACTTGATAAAGTGCAAGCTCACAACTTGTTAAACGTCACAATTGTCACAAATACAGGGAGTGTAAGGTGAAAATACGAGAGTAATGAACCAGTTTGTCGTTTTTCTTCAAGTCCTGTGAAAGTTGTAACAATAAAAGATGATAAAAAAAAAGGTCATTTCCTCCTCCTTTCTTCAAGCACATGACGTATACTGAACAAACACAACATGACTGTTCACGTTTGTGAACTGTACAAATACGTGTGTGTGTACATTTTATAAAGTTTTTGTCTCTTTTATCTGAAACTTGTAATTAGACATAAGACAGTCAAACCAGATATAAGATCCTTAGTAAAAGTGTACAATATGAAACTTGTGTGATTTGGGGACCTATAAGAACAGTATATAATAGTAATTGTACATACAGACGGACCTGGTGACGTCACAGCCGCAGCAGCCGTGTTCTTTGGCCGTTATTGGAATAAATGTTGTTAAAACCTCCCCGTGTGTAAGAAGGATAACAAGATTAATTTCTGATATTTCACACTCTGGTAATTCCAGATGAAATGATGATGTTTATAAATCAGACGCCAGCAACCACAGTGTTATACCAGTTACCATGGTAACAGCATGGTAACAGCATGGTAACAGCATGGTAACAGCATGGTAACAGCATGGTAACAGCATGGTAACAGCATGGTAACAGCAGCAGCAGGAGCATCCCGCTCCGTGAAACACATGCACGGAGGAAGATGTGGATCATCTTTAGCCGTTTTGGCATGTTTATTGAAGACAAAGCAGAACACTGGGTCTTTACTGTCCGGGACCAGCTCGTCTCTCCTCCACCTGCAGAATTGCGCTTTGGGAACCCGGAAGTCGGCTGGAGCGTCGCGCATCACGGCACGGCGGCTTTAACCGGGCAATCGGACCGGTTCCGACCGGAGTAACTGGTGGCAGGGGCTCCCGGGGACCGACCACCGGAATTTCAGCCCGATCTGCAGCGGGGAAAGCGGGATTCGGACCCCGCAACCGCACGTGCGGGCGCCAGGCGCGTCCTCCGTGCATGCGCATCCTGTGCGCATCCTGTCGCTTCCCGGGGATCAAACCGATCAAACCCGGTCAAAATGCCCGTGATCCCACGGGGGTCCGACCTGGGACGGACCCCAGAGGATCCAGCTGCTTTGACCGCTGGGAACCTGCTGATCTAAGCCGGATCCCCCAGCTGTCAAACCAGATGCGCTCCGCCGCGTCAACGGCGCATCAAACCGATCAAACCCGGTCAAAATGCCCGTGATCCCACGGGGGTCCGACCTGGGACGGACCCCAGAGGATCCAGCTGCTTTGACCGCTGGGAACCTGCTGATCTAAGCCGGATCCCCCAGCTGTCAAACCAGATGCGCTCCGCCGCGTCAACGGCGCATCAAACCGATCAAACCCGGTCAAAATGCCCGTGATCCCACGGGGGTCCGACCTGGGACGGACCCCAGAGGATCCAGCTGCTTTGACCGCTGGGAACCTGCTGATCTAAGCCGGATCCCCCAGCTGTCAAACCAGATGCGCTCCGCCGCGTCAACGGCGCATCAAACCGATCAAACCCGGTCAAAATGCCCGTGATCCCACGGGGGTCCGACCTGGGACGGACCCCAGAGGATCCAGCTGCTTTGACCGCTGGGAACCTGCTGATCTAAGCCGGATCCCCCAGCTGTCAAACCAGATGCGCTCCGCCGCGTCAACGGCGCATCAAACCGATCAAACCCGGTCAAAATGCCCGTTCCCCCGCCGGGATCCGACTGATCCGACACCCCACGACACCCAGCTGTCAAACCCCCCCCCCCCGTCCACCAGCCGGCTCCGACCCCCAGAACCCCCATCCAAAAACCCTCGCGGGTTTGGATCGAGGAAAAAAAGCCCTCCCAGAGCCGGCTCGGGAACCTCGCTCTCCGTTAATCCTTGACCTCCCACGATTAAGCCCCCCCACTATCTACGTGCTGAGCATTATTAAAGCCAGCTGGCCGAAAAAAAAGTCCACGGTCCTGGTACCATAGCCCATTTTTGGCCCGCACAGTGGAGACCTCTGGCGGCCGAAAACAGTACTGCACCGGATTTTTTGGGCCGCGTTTTGGCTCCATCTAGTGGCCGAAAAAAAGTACTACAATTAATGAGATCAAAGAAAATCTCATTTATGATCACACTGAAACCTTTGGTTTCAGAGAAGAAGTGATGAAGCTGAACTTCAATCATCAATCACATTTGATTCATATAGCACCTCTCATCCGGGTACATGAAAATACAAGGTGCTTTGACATTCTGATTGAAAAACAAGCAAGACCAAAAAGATAAAAACTGGGAGACCAATGCCCCCTGACGTACAACATAGAATGTATCCAATGTACAACAAGGTCAAAGTTCAAGGATTAAGGCTAAAAAATAATCAGTCCACAACAATAAAAAAAAGTAATAAAAAAAACATTATAAGAGATAGATAGATAAATAAATTAAACAGATAGCTTTAAAAAATGTTCCTCAGGTTCCTTCTCCGGTTACTCCGGTCCGGTGAGTTTGAGGCTTTCATGGTTCTTTCAGTGGTTTTTCCAGCGGTCCCCCGGTCCCGGGGGAGACCTGAACCCTGATATTTAACACTCTGGTTATTCCAGATGAAATGGTGACGTTTATGAATCAGACGCCAGCACAGTTATGTCTGTTTATGAACATTTGATAACTGGATGCTTTATTAACCGCTAAACCACGTTTTAGGAGAAAATACTACAATTTGTTGGAAAAACTACATTTGGAATCAAGTGTCATAATCGAATTGTACTTAGATTTTGTTTTAATTAGTTCAGGTAATAATAGTAGCCGAGAAGTGAAAATGGATGAGCGTGTGAAAGTTGTGGGTCCAGTGAATGAGGAATTTACATTTCTAAACCGCCCCGAGACAGAGTCGGAATCAAGAATAAAACAAGAATAATGAGGTGAAAATCTCATTTATGATCAAACGTCAACATTCCAGTAAATAATAGTATTTACAGGTGAAGAATATCAAATAAAAACACTAAACCAAACCAACCGAACCAAAAAAAACTAAACAAACGGTGATCGTACCATATTGATTATTCATCAGGGCAAAAGTACTAAATGAACAGCGTGTGCAATTTTGCTCATTTCAGAGACGCAGTCGTCTTTGCACGATGTTTGTAGATCAGCTGGCACTTTGGTTTGCGGGTGCTGTCAAGTTTGCACACGTTTTAACACACGCAAACCTTTAGTAAATCGGGCCCATTGAAGGTTAAGACAGAATAAGATGTCTTTAATAACTTTCTGAAGGAGGTAAAAGATAATGTCGACTTCAGCGACTCATTCAAGTCATTCCAGAGTTTTGGATCTAAATGTTATATTAAATTGATGACCAGATGTTGGACAGAAGGCTAAATGAAGATTGCCACTGTGTCTTGTTGGATATGAATTAAAATCAGATGAAATTCATGTTTATGATTCACTTATCTAAAAAAAAATCATTCAAATCTTTGGTAACTCAGACTTATAATAAAGAGAATAAGCAGAAACATGTGGGGTGGGGGGTCCGTGGTTGGGCTCAGAAAGGATCCGGAGGGATCTGGATAATGTCTGCAGTTTCTCTGATGGGACAAAGCCGGTCCTGATTATCTTTTCCTCTGCAGACGGGGCCTCGTTTATAAAAGAGTGCGTAGGATTCATGCTAAAAGTATACGTGTGCAAGAATTATGTAAGGACAGTCATAAAGGATCCCGGTCCCCGGGGGGGACCGGGGACAATTTTTCCCATTTACTAGAATCATCATCATCATCATCATCATCATCTTCATCATCTTCATCATCATCATCATCATCATCATCATCATCATCATCATCATCATCATCATCATCATCATCATCATCATCATCATCATCATCATTCATAGAAGGACAGAGTTCCAGCAGGAACGTCCACGTAAACTGCTGCTCTGCCAGAGTCTGGACATGGAGATGAGGAGGTGGTGGATGTTCCTCTTTTATTGTGAAGGAGCCGGTACCGACCACCTGGAGAACAGTCCAGCCTCCAGGAATGATCTGATACATATGATGACTGATACATAAACCTCTCCGCTCCACTGGACCTCCCAGTAGCAGCGACCCGTCAGAACTTCTCCACACAGCAGCTGCTCCCAGAGATCAGACCTGTCTGGATGGTCCAGCAGCAGCAGCAGCAGCATCAGGCTCCACCACCCTGACAGGAGGAGGAGGACGGGGGTCAGACCGGCTCAGTCTCTGTCAGGGGGGGGGATGGTGGGGGGTGGGGGGGTGGTGTCTAGAGGCCCCGGGGAGTGCCCGCTGGGGCCTCTAGACACCTGTTTAGAGGCCCAGCCACCCTCCCCCCCCGACGGGAGGAGGGGGGGGGGGTGGTGTTTAGAGGCCCCGGGAGTGCCCGCTGGGCACTCCCGGGGCCTCTAAACACCACCCCCCCCCCTCCCCCCCTCCTGACGGGAGGAGGGGGGGAGGAGGAAGATGTTCCTCTTTTATTGTGAAGGAGCCGGTACCGACCACCTGGAGAACAGTCCAGACTCCAGGAATGATCGTTTCCTCCAAACCTACAGTCATCAGAGCCTCCTTTCCTGCTGATTCTTCTGTAACTCACTGATACAGAAACACGTCCGCTCCACTGGACCTCCCAGTGACAGCGACCCGTCAGAACTTCTCTACACAGCAGCTGATCACAGAGATCAAACCTGTGTGGATGATCAGGATACGACTGATCCTCCCCCACCAACATCATCTTCCTGTTGTCATCAGACAGTTTGATCTTGTTGTGGACTGTGTTTGTGTCGACGGTGAGTCGACAGGAATCTGATGGAGAGAACAAACAAGCAGCTGCAGTTATTATTGATCAGTTATTGATCACTGATGGACTCATGAAGGAGTGAAGACGGTTGAATAAAAACACACTTACACTTCCTCAGACCTGGTGTCAGCCATCGTTGTCCAGCAGGCTCCACCCTGGAAGGAGGAGGAGGGTCAATTCAATTCAATTCAATTCAATTCAATTCAATTCAATTCAATTCAATTCAATTCAATTCAATTCAATTCAATTCAATTCAATTCAATTCAACTTTATTTCTATAGCGTCTAATACAACAGATGTTTGTCTCTAGACGCTTTTCAGAGATCCAGAACATGAACATGAACATAAACATAAACCCCTGAGCAATGATTACATAAACAGACCGGCTCAGTCTCTCTCAGAGGAAGCAGAGATGTCACAGCTTTTTCTCAACATTTACACTTCTTTCTCGAAATTTCAACTTTTTTCTCGAAATTGTACTTCGACATTCATTTTGACATTTCAACATTTTTCTCTACATTTCCACTTTTTCCTCAAAGTGCATAATGAAAAGAAAATCTTCCTCCTCTAAAATATTATTTCTATTTTTCTCCTGTCTAGCCCTGATACTCTCCCGTATTGTGGTCATGTGACGATAACGATAATTAAATATACAATGTAATATTGTACAGGAATAAAAACCGGACTAAAATGTAGACTACAAAATAAAAGCTCTGCTAAAATGTGTCTTCATTTTCGTTGTCCAAAACGAGACCAGGGCTGAAACGATTCCTGGAATAATTTGAGTAATTGGATTAGAAGACATGACACAATATGAAACTTGTATGATTTGGGGACCTATAAGCAGTGGCGGAGCCAGAATGTAGCTAATGGGTGGGCCTGCAAAAATTTGGGTGGGCCTGATTTTTTATAAGTTCAGATGTGCGTACAAATAATATTTTGTAAAAAAATCTGGGAAGTTCGTTTTTATATTTTTTTATTTTAAATTCTAAATGTTAAGAAAATAGTTACACAGTTATACTTTTAAGGCAGACACAATGGTAACTGATCATGAATTGTCAATGGTTGAATTGAATTGGCCGAGGGGGGGGTGCAGTTCTGTGTTCCTGCCACGGCACGGCGACATTCTTTCCCTCGCCCCTTCCTGTTGGCGCCGCCACGCCCCTTCCTGTTCCCGCCGAGAGTTTGTCACGCCACTTCCTGTTCCCGCCGAGAGTTTGTCACGCCCCTTCCTGCTGGCGTCCATCTTTCACACGTTGCAGCCTCCCCGTCAGGTGGACGCCTCATCTCCTCCGATCCTCCAGGTAAGGATGAAAATGGTGTTTTAAACCGAGTTGTATCGGTTGCTGGTGACGCGGAGCAGCTCCTGAGCTCTGTATTGTTGAATTCCGACCTTTCTAGAGCGGCGGGACGTCGACCGACGGGATGCTCGGCATGGTGGGGAGCCTGGGGCCGCACCTGCTCCGGGGGAAGGATCCGAGCTGCACGTGGGTGAGTGAGAACGCTCTTTAGCCTCTTATAAAGGCATGTATTATTAGATTATGTCCGTGCTCGTCGGCTAGACGGCCTCGGAAAAGGCTCTAATGCTGTGTGGCCCGTGTTGCCATGCTGCTTAGCTGCTTAGCTCCGGGCTTAGCCACTTAGCTGCTAATTGCTTAAAACATGCTTAAACCTGCTTAAAACATGCTTAAACCTGCTTAAAACATGCTTAAAACATGCTTAAAACATGCTTAAAACATGCTTAAAACATGCTTAAAACATGCTTAAACCTGCTTAAAACATGCTTAAACCTGCTTAAACCTGCATGCCTCTTAGTTACTTTGAACCGAAATTAAAGGGGGCCCTTTGTCATTTTTGTCAAATTATCTTTGCATTTGTGTGACTGATAAATGTCATTGTGCCGTTGTTTTGGCCGAGGGACGGCGACATTCTTTCCCTCGCCCCTTCCTGTTCCCGCCGAGAGTTTGTCACGCCACTTCCTGTTCCCGCCGAGAGTTTGTCACGCCCCTTCGTGCTGGCGTCCATCTTTCACACGTTGCAGCCTCCCCGTCAGGTCGACGTCTTCATCTCCTCCCATCCTCCAGGTAAGGATGAAAATGGTGTTTTAAACCGAGTTGTATCGGTTGCTGGTGACGCGGAGCAGCTCCTGAGCTCTGTATTGTTGAATTCCGACCTTTCTAGAGCGGCGGGACGTCGACCGACGGGATGCTCGGCATGGTGGGGAGCCTGGGGCCGCACCTGCTCCGGGTGAAAGATCCGGGCTGCACGTGGGTGAGTGAAAACGCTCTTTAGCCTCTTATAAAGGCATGTATTATTAGATTATGTCCGTGCTCGTCGGCTAGACGGCCTCGGAAAAGGCTCTAATGCTGTGTGGCCCGTGTTGCCATGCTGCTTAGCTTCTTAGCTGCTTAGCTCGGGGCTTAGCCACTTAGCTGCTAATTGCTTAAAACATGCTTAAAACATGCTTAAAACATGCTTAAACCTGCTTAAAACATGCTTAAAACATGCTTAAACCTGCATGCCTCTTAGTTACTTTGAACCGAAATTAAAGGGGGCCCTTTGTCATTTTTGTCAAATTATCTTTGCATTTGTGTGACTGATAAATGTCATTGTGCCGTTGTTTTGGCCGAGGGACGGTGACATTCTTTCCCTCGCCCCTTCCTGTTCCCGCCGAGAGTTTGTCACGCCCCTTCGTGCTGGCGTCCATCTTTCACACGCTGCAGCCTCCCCGTCAGGTGGACGTCTTCATCTCCTCCCATCCTCCAGGTAAGGATGAAAATGGTGTTTTAAACCGAGTTGTATCGGTTGCTGGTGACGCGGAGCAGCTCCTGAGCTCTGTATTGTTGAATTCCGACCTTTCTAGAGCGGCGAGACGTCGACCCACACACACACACACACACACACACACACACACACAGACACAGACACATTCTCAGACACAGACACATTCTCAGACACAGACACATTCTCACACACAGACACATTCTCACACACACACACAGACACATTCTCACACACACACAGACACATTCTCACACACACACACACACAGACACATTCTCACACACACACACATTTTCACTCTCACACACACACATAGACACACACACACACACACACATTCTCACTCACACACATAGACACACACACACACACACATTCTCACTCACACACATAGACACACACACACACACACACATACACACACATAGACACACACACACATTCTCACTCACACACAGACACACACAGAGAGAGACACACACACACATTCTCACTCACACACATAGACACACACACATTCTCACTCACACACATACACACACATTCTCACTCACACACAGAGACACACACACACACACACAGACACACACACATTCTCACTCACACACATAGACACACACACACATAGACACACACACACACACATAGACACGGACACACACACAGTACTTTCAATGTATTTATTCAAACAGGCTGTGAATGTAACACCAACATTGTATATTTCCACAGGTGAACGGAGATGAAGATGGTGGTGATGAAGACGACGATGACCACGTGGTGAACTGTGAAGACGCAGATCAATAAACCAGCCGTAGACCGCTAGTAAGTGTTAGTTAACCTGTAGTTATCATGTAAATATGATCTCTGTCTTCCTCTCGTGGTGAAAACATGAATTATTCTATGTTCCCACAGGTGAACCTTCGGCGGCCTCCACCCCCCTCCCCCTCTGGTCGTCCTGCTGCTGACGCTGACGACGTCCCCGGCCGGCCCCCCACCTGACGGTCCTGAAGGAGGGATGACGGCGAATCGTGGGCGTGGATTTCTTCAGCTGCTCCGGCCTCCCTGCACAAATAAATGAATTAATCCATTCACACCCACTGCAAAACATCTTTACCAGTAGTCTGATTTCTAGCTTAAAATGTCTCATTTTTAGTCCAGAAACCCTTTAAACAAGACTCACTACCAGAAAAACGACTTATTTGACAATTGCCACTTGTTTCAAGTGGATTCTCACTTGAAACAAGTAGGAAAAATCTGCCAAGGGAACAAGATAAATCTTGTTCCACTGGCAGATTTTTCCTACCTATTTCCAGTGAAAATCTACTTTGAAACGGGAGGAAATTGTTGTTTTTTCCAGTGATGAGTCTTGTTTAAAGTGTTAGTGTTAGGTAGCTGCGTGGTAAGTGTTGGTTAGCCAGGAAAGTAACTGATTGGACAATTTTCACCTGTTTCACGTGGATTTTCACTTGAAACAAGTAGGAACATCTGCCAGTGGAACAAGATAAATGTTCTCATTACAAGCAAAAAAGTCTTGTTCCACTGGCAGGTTTTTCTACTTGTATTAAGTGGATTCTCACTTAAAATGAGTAGGACAATCTGCATGTGGAACAAGATTTATCTTGTTCCACATGCAGATTGTCCTACTTATTTGAAGTGGAAATTAACTTTGAAACAGGTGAAAATTGTAATTTTTTTCAAGTAATGAGTCTTGTTTCAAGTGTTGGCCTCTAGTGGTTAGCCGCTACTTAGCGGCTAACTAGCTGCTGGTTAGCCGCTACTTAGCGACTAACTAGAAGCTAGTTAGCCGCTACTTAGTGACTAACTAGAAGCTAGTTAGCCGCTACTTAGTGACTAACTAGAAGCTAGTTAGCCGCTACTTAGCGACTAACAAGCACCAACTAGCAGCTAACACTTTAAACAAGACTCGTTACCAGGAAAATAACTTATTTGACACAATTTCCACCCGTTTCAAGTGGATTTTAACTTGAAATTAGTAGGAAAACCTGATTTTTCTACTTGTTTCAAGTGGAAATCTACTTTGAAACAGGTGAAAATTGTAGTTTTTTCCAGTAAAGAGTCTTGTTTCAAGTGTTAGCCTCTAGTGGTTAGCGGCTAACTAGCTGCTGGTTAGCCGCTACTTAGCGACTAACTAGCAGCTAGTTAGCCGCTACTTAGTGACTAACAAGCACCAACTAGCAGCTAACACTTTTAACAAGACTCATTACCAGGAAAATAACTTATTTGACACAATTTCCACCCGTTTCAAGTGGATTTTAACTTGAAATTAGTGGGAAAACCTGATTTTTCTACTCGTTTCAAGTGGAAATCTACTTTGAAACAGTTGAAAATTTTAGTTTTTTCCAGTGATGACTCTTGTTTCAGGTCTTAGTGTTAGGTAGCTGCAAGGTAAGTGTTGTTTAGGTTACTACTTATGTTAAGTGGATTCTCACTTAAAATTAGTAGGACAATCTGCATGTGGAACAAGATTTATCTTGTTCCACATGCAGATTGTCCTACTAATTTTAAGTGGAAATTTACTTTGAAACAGGTGAAAATTGTAGTTTTTTCCAGTAATTACCAGGAATAACTACCAGGAAAATAACTTATTTGACACAATTTCCACCCGTTTCAAGTGGATTTTAACTTGAAATTAGTAGGAAAACCTGATTTTTCTACTTGTTTCAAGTGGAAATCTACTTTGAAACGGGTGAAAATTGTAGTTTTTTTCCAGTAATGAGTCTTGTTTAAAGTGTTAGCTGCTAGTTGGTGCTTGTTAGCCGCTACTTAGCGACTAACTAGCAGCTAACACTTTAAACAAGACTCATTACCAGGAAAATGACTTATTTGACACAATTTCCACCTGTTTCAAGTGGATTTTGACTTGAAATTAGTAGGAAAACCCGCCTAACTAGTGGTTAAGTAACACCAACTAGTATATTGCTCTTATTTCTAGTTAATATGTCTCATTTTGCCTGGAGCCTTCCTGATCTTCTGCCTTTTGAACAGCCGGCACACGTCTTCCTGCACTGAAGATCTCAGTGGAAGACGTGTGCCGGCTGTTCAAAAGGCAGAAGATCAGGAAGGCTCCAGGCCCGGACGGCGTGTCGCCCTCCTGCCTGAGAGCCTGCGCCGAGCAGCTGGCTCCCACCTTCACACGGATCTTTAACCGGTCCCTGGAGCTGTGTGAGGTGCCCTCATGCTTCAAACGCTCCACCATCATCCCAGTCCCCAAGAAACCCACCATCACAGGTCTAAATGACTACAGACCCGTCGCCCTGACGTCTGTGGTCATGAAGACCTTTGAGCGACTGGTGTTGAGCCACCTGAAAGACACCACAGGCTCCCTGCTCGACCCCCTGCAGTTTGCCTACCGGGCAAACAGGTCGGTGGATGACGCAGTCAACATAGGACTGCATTACATCCTGCGTCATCTCGACACCTCAGGGACTTATGCAAGGATCCTGTTTGTGGACTTCAGCTCTGCGTTCAACACGATCGCTCCCGCAATCCTCCACCAGAAGCTCACCCAGCTCACCGTGCCTGCCCCCACCTGTCAGTGGATTACCAGCTTCCTGAGTGACAGGAGGCAGCAGGTGAGGCTGGGGAGCATCACATCCAGCACCCGTACCATCAGCACTGGCGCCCCCCAGGGGTGCGTCCTCTCACCACTGCTCTTCTCCCTATACACTAACGACTGCACCTCAGGGGACTCGTCTGTGAAGCTCCTGAAGTACGCGGACGACACCACCGTCATCGGCCTGATCCGGGAAGGTGACGAGTCCGCGTACAGACGGGAGGTGGATCAGCTGGTCCACTGGTGCGGTCGGAACCACCTGGAACTGAACCCGCTCAAGACTGTGGAGTTGACAGTGGACTTCAGGAAAAACCCACTGCCACTCCTCCCCCTCACCATCCTCAACAGCACCGTCTCCTCCACAGACTCCTTCAAGTTCCTGGGGTCCACCATCTCCCGGGACCTGAAGTGGTCCACCCACATCAACTCCATCAGGAAGAAGGCGCAGCAGAGGTTGTACTTCCTGCGGCAGCTCAGGAAGTTCAACCTGCCACAGCAGCTGCTGATCACATTTTACACTGCAATAATCCAGTCTGTTCTCTGCTCCTCCATCACTGTCTGGTTTGGATCAGCCACCAAACTGGACAGGCACAGACTGCAACGGACCATCAGGACTGCAGAGAGGATAGTTGGGACTAACCTCCCATCTATCGACGACCTGTACCGGTCCAGGACCAGGAAACGGGCAGGTCGAATCTCTGCAGACCCCTCACACCCGGGACACCGCCTGTTCCAACTCCTCCCCTCTGGACGGCGCTACAGAGCACTGTACGCCAAAACCTCCAGACACAAAGACAGTTTCTTCCCGCAAGCGGTTGCTCTGATGAACTCCCACAAATAATAAGTCTCAGAGTAACCAAACACGTGCAATAAAATCGTTAATAATCATGTCTGCCTCACTCTGCTGCACCTCTCACTTTTGTACTTCCTTTTGTATAATTTTTTGTATTTTTTGTATAATTTGTCTGTTAAAATTGTATATAGGTTATACTTATACTTTATTCTTATACTTATTCTTATTTTTATTCAGAACTATCCTTCTTTTATCACTACCTCAAACTGCTGCACCTTAAAATGTTAAAATGTTTATATGTATATAGTAATACCACATTTGTTTATTGTTTATTTGTTTATTGTTTATTTTTTATTTTTTATTTTTTTTTTACTACCAAAGAGCGAAATAACCGAATCAAATTCCTTGTTGGACAATGTTCGAACCTGGCCAATAAAGCTGATTCTGATTCTGATTCTGATTCTGATTTTGAGTCAAATCTCATCACACCTGCAAACAGGCCTCGTTGGCAGGAAAATAACTGATTTGAGCATTTTTAACTGTTTGGAGTAGATTTGTACGTTTTATCTTGGGAAAATACGTGAAACGGGCGAAAATGGTTGTTTCTGTCCAGTAACCACTTGTTTTAAGTGTCATGAGATTTTTCCTGACTAAAAACGAGACATTTTAACTTAAGACCAATATATTCCCGGTAAGATGTTCAGTTTTGACAACAACACGGTGAGTGGTACAAGTGTAACAGCATGACACTTGATAAAGTGCAAGCTCACAACTTGTTAAACGAGTGTAAGGTGAAAATACGAGAGTAATGAACCAGTTTGTCGTTTTTCTTCAAGTCCTGTGAAAGTTGTAACAATAAAAGATGATAAAAAAAAGGTCATTTCCTCCTCCTTTCTTCAAGCACATGACGTATACTGAACAAACACAACATGACTGTTCACGTTTGTGAACTGTACAAATACGTGTGTGTGTACATTTTATAAAGTTTTTGTCTCTTTTATCTGAAACTTGTAATTAGACATAAGACAGTCAAACCAGATATAAGATCCTTAGTAAAAGTGTACAATATGAAACTTGTGTGATTTGGGGACCTATAAGAACAGTATATAATAGTAATTGTACATACAGACGGACCTGGTGACGTCACAGCCGCAGCAGCCGTGTTCTTTGGCCGTTATTGGAATAAATGTTGTTAAAACCTCCCCGTGTGTAAGAAGGATAACAAGATCCATTTCTGATATTTCACACTCTGGTAATTCCAGATGAAATGATGATGTTTATAAATCAGACGCCAGCAACCACAGTGTTATACCAGTTACCATGGTAACAGCATGGTAACAGCATGGTAACAGCATGGTAACAGCAGCAGCAGGAGCATCCCGCTCCGTGAAACACATGCACGGAGGAAGATGTGGATCATCTTTAGCCGTTTTGGCATGTTTATTGAAGACAAAGCAGAACACTGGGTCTTTACTGTCCGGGACCAGCTCGTCTCTCCTCCACCTGCAGAATTGCGCTTTGGGAACCCGGAAGTCGGCTGGAGCGTCGCGCATCACGGCACGGCGGCTTTAACCGGGCAATCGGACCGGTTCCGACCGGAGTAACTGGTGGCAGGGGCTCCCGGGGACCGACCACCGGAATTTCAGCCCGATCTGCAGCGGGGAAAGCGGGATTCGGACCCCGCAACCGCACGTGCGGGCGCCAGGCGCGTCCTCCGTGGCGCATCCTGTGCGCATCCTGTCGCTTCCCGGGGATCAAACCGATCAAACCCGGTCAAAATGCCCGTGATCCCACGGGGGTCCGACCTGGGACGGACCCCAGAGGATCCAGCTGCTTTGACCGCCGGGAACCTGCTGATCTAAGCCGGATCCCCCAGCTGTCAAACCAGATGCGCTCCGCCGCGTCAACGGCGCATCAAACCGATCAAACCCGGTCAAAATGCCCGTTCCCCCGCCGGGATCCGACTGATCCGACACCCCACGACACCCAGCTGTCAAACCCCCCCCCCCCCCCGTCCACCAGCCGGCTCCGACCCCCAGAACCCCCATCCAAAAACCCTCGCGGGTTTGGATCGAGGAAAAAAAGCCCTCCCAGAGCCGGCTCGGGAACCTCGCTCTCCGTTAATCCTTGACCTCCCACGATTAAGCCCCCCCACTATTTACGTGCTGAGCATTGTTAAAGCCAGCTGGCCGAAAAAAAAGTCCACGGTCCTGGTACCATAGCCCATTTTTGGCCCGCACAGTGGAGACCTCTGGCGGCCGAAAACAGTACTGCACCGGATTTTCTGGGCCGCGTTTTGGCTCCCTCTGGTGGCCGAAAAAAAGTACTACAAATAATGAGATCAAAGAAAATCTCATTTATGATCACACTGAGAGAAGAAGTGATGAAGCTGAACTTCAATCATCAATCACATTTGATTCATATAGCACCTCTCATCCGGGTACATGAAAACACGAGGTGCTTTGACATTTTGATTGAAAAACAAGCAAGACCAAAAAGATAAAAGCTGGGAGACCAATGCACCCTGACATACAACATAGAATGTATCCAATGTATAAAAAGGTCAAAGTTCAAGGATTAAGGCTAAAAAATAATCAGTCCACAACAATAAAAAAAAATAATAAAAAAACATTATAAGAGATAGATAGATAAATAAATAAAACAGATAGCTTTAAAAAATGTTCCTCCGGTTCCTTCTCCGGTTACTCCGGTCCGGTGAGTTTGAGGCTTTTGTGGTTCTTTCAGTGGTTTTTCCAGCGGTCCCCGGTCCCGGGGGAGACCTGAACCCTGATATTTAACACTCTGGTTATTCCAGATGAAATGGTGACGTTTATGAATCAGACGCCAGCACAGTTATGTCTGTTTATGAACATTTGATAACTGGATGCTTTATTAACCGCTAAACCACGTTTTAGGAGAAAATACTACAATTTGTTGGAAAAACTACATTTGGAATCAAGTGTCATAATCGAATTGTACTTAGATTTTGTTTTAATTAGTTCAGGTAATAATAGTAGCCGAGAAGTGAAAATGGATGAGCGTGTGAAAGTTGTGGGTCCAGTGAATGAGGAATTTACATTTCTAAACCGCCCCGAGACAGAGTCAGAATCAAGAATAAAACAAGAATAATGAGGTGAAAATCTCATTTATGATCAAACGTCAACATTCCAGTAAATAATAGTATTTACAGGTGAAGAATATCAAATAAAAAAACACTAAACCAAACCAACCGAACCAAAAAAACTAAACAAACGGTGATCGTACCATATTGATTATTCATCAGGGCAAAAGTACTAAATGAACAGCGTGTGCAATTTTGCTCATTTCAGAGACGCAGTCGTCTTTGCACGATGTTTGTAGATCAGCTGGCACTTTGGTTTGCGGGTGCTGTCAAGTTTGCACACGTTTTAACACACGCAAACCTTTAGTAAATCGGGCCCATTGAAGGTTAAGACAGAATAAGATGTCTTTAATAACTTTCTGAAGGAGGTAAAAGATAATGTCGACTTCAGCGACTCATTCAAGTCATTCCAGAGTTTTGGATCTAAATGTTATATTAAATTGATGACCAGATGTTGGACAGAAGGCTAAATGAAGATTGCCACTGTGTCTTGTTGGATATGAATTAAAATCAGATGAAATTCATGTTTATGATTCACTTATCTAAAAAGAAATCATTCAAATCTTTGGTAACTCAGACTTATAATAAAGAGAATAAGCAGAAACATGTGGGGTGGGGGGTCCGTGGTTGGGCTCAGAAAGGATCCGGAGGGATCTGGATAATGTCTGCAGTTTCTCTGATGGGACAAAGCCGGTCCTGATTATCTTTTCCTCTGCAGACGGGGCCTCATTTATAAAAGAGTGCGTAGGATTCATGCTAAAAGTATACGTGTGCAAGAATTATGTAAGGACAGTCATAAAGGATCCCGGTCCCCGGGGGGGACCGGGGACAATTTTTCCCATTTACTAGAATCATCATCATCATCATCATCATCATCTTCATCATCTTCATCATCATCATCATCATCATCATCATCATCATCATCATCATCATCATCATCATCATCATCATCATCATCATCATCATCATCATCATCATCATTCATAGAAGGACAGAGTTCCAGCAGGAACGTCCACGTAAACTGCTGCTCTGCCAGAGTCTGGACATGGAGATGAGGAGGTGGTGGATGTTCCTCTTTTATTGTGAAGGAGCCGGTACCGACCACCTGGAGAACAGTCCAGCCTCCAGGAATGATCTGATACATATGATGACTGATACATAAACCTCTCCGCTCCACTGGACCTCCCAGTAGCAGCGACCCGTCAGAACTTCTCCACACAGCAGCTGCTCCCAGAGATCAGACCTGTCTGGATGGTCCAGCAGCAGCAGCAGCAGCAGCAGCATCAGGCTCCACCACCCTGACAGGAGGAGGAGGACGGGGGTCAGACCGGCTCAGTCTCTGTCAGGGGGGGGGGGGGGGGGGGGTGGGGGGGGTGGTGTCTAGAGGCCCCGGGGAGTGCCCGCTGGGGCCTCTAGACACCTGTTTAGAGGCCCAGCCACCCTCCCCCCCCGACGGGAGGAGGGGGGGGGGGTGGTGTCTAGAGGCCCCGGGAGTGCCCGCTGGGCACTCCCGGGGCCTCTAAACACCACCCCCCCCCCTCCCCCCCTCCTGACGGGAGGAGGGGGGGAGGGGGAAGATGTTCCTCTTTTATTGTGAAGGAGCCGGTACCGACCACCTGGAGAACAGTCCAGACTCCAGGAATGATCGTTTCCTCCAAACCTACAGTCATCAGAGCCTCCTTTCCTGCTGATTCTTCTGTAACTCACTGATACAGAAACACGTCCGCTCCACTGGACCTCCCAGTGACAGCGACCCGTCAGAACTTCTCTACACAGCAGCTGATCACAGAGATCAAACCTGTGTGGATGATCAGGATACGACTGATCCTCCCCCACCAACATCATCTTCCTGTTGTCATCAGACAGTTTGATCTTGTTGTGGACTGTGTTTGTGTCGACGGTGAGTCGACAGGAATCTGATGGAGAGAACAAACAAGCAGCTGCAGTTATTATTGATCAGTTATTGATCACTGATGGACTCATGAAGGAGTGAAGACGGTTGAATAAAAACACACTTACACTTCCTCAGACCTGGTGTCAGCCATCGTTGTCCAGCAGGCTCCACCCTGGAAGGAGGAGGAGGGTCAATTCAATTCAATTCAATTCAATTCAATTCAATTCAATTCAATTCAATTCAATTCAATTCAATTCAATTCAATTCAATTCAATTCAATTCAATTCAATTCAATTCAATTCAATTCAATTCAACTTTATTTCTATAGCGTCTAATACAACAGATGTTTGTCTCTAGACGCTTTTCAGAGATCCAGAACATGAACATGAACATAAACATAAACCCCTGAGCAATGATTACATAAACAGACCGGCTCAGTCTCTCTCAGAGGAAGCAGAGATGTCACAGCTTTTTCTCAACATTTACACTTCTTTCTCGAAATTTCAACTTTTTTCTCGAAATTGTACTTCGACATTCATTTTGACATTTCAACATTTTTCTCTACATTTCCACTTTTTCCTCAAAGTGCATAATGAAAAGAAAATCTTCCTCCTCTAAAATATTATTTCTATTTTTCTCCTGTCTAGCCCTGATACTCTCCCGTATTGTGGTCATGTGACGATAACGATAATTAAATATACAATGTAATATTGTACAGGAATAAAAACCGGACTAAAATGTAGACTACAAAATAAAAGCTCTGCTAAAATGTGTCTTCATTTTCGTTGTCCAAAACGAGACCAGGGCTGAAACGATTCCTGGAATAATTTGAGTAATTGGATTAGAAGACATGACACAATATGAAACTTGTATGATTTGGGGACCTATAAGCAGTGGCGGAGCCAGAATGTAGCTAATGGGTGGGCCTGCAAAAATTTGGGTGGGCCTGATTTTTTATAAGTTCAGATGTGCGTACAAATAATATTTTGTAAAAAAATCTGGGAAGTTCGTTTTTATATTTTTTTATTTTAAATTCTAAATGTTAAGAAAATAGTTACACAGTTATACTTTTAAGGCAGACACAATGGTAACTGATCATGAATTGTCAATGGTTGAATTGAATTGGCCGAGGGGGGGGTGCAGTTCTGTGTTCCTGCCACGGCACGGCGACATTCTTTCCCTCGCCCCTTCCTGTTGGCGCCGCCACGCCCCTTCCTGTTCCCGCCGAGAGTTTGTCACGCCACTTCCTGTTCCCGCCGAGAGTTTGTCACGCCCCTTCCTGCTGGCGTCCATCTTTCACACGTTGCAGCCTCCCCGTCAGGTGGACGCCTCATCTCCTCCGATCCTCCAGGTAAGGATGAAAATGGTGTTTTAAACCGAGTTGTATCGGTTGCTGGTGACGCGGAGCAGCTCCTGAGCTCTGTATTGTTGAATTCCGACCTTTCTAGAGCGGCGGGACGTCGACCGACGGGATGCTCGGCATGGTGGGGAGCCTGGGGCCGCACCTGCTCCGGGGGAAGGATCCGAGCTGCACGTGGGTGAGTGAGAACGCTCTTTAGCCTCTTATAAAGGCATGTATTATTAGATTATGTCCGTGCTCGTCGGCTAGACGGCCTCGGAAAAGGCTCTAATGCTGTGTGGCCCGTGTTGCCATGCTGCTTAGCTGCTTAGCTCCGGGCTTAGCCACTTAGCTGCTAATTGCTTAAAACATGCTTAAACCTGCTTAAAACATGCTTAAACCTGCTTAAAACATGCTTAAAACATGCTTAAAACATGCTTAAAACATGCTTAAAACATGCTTAAAACATGCTTAAACCTGCTTAAAACATGCTTAAACCTGCTTAAACCTGCATGCCTCTTAGTTACTTTGAACCGAAATTAAAGGGGGCCCTTTGTCATTTTTGTCAAATTATCTTTGCATTTGTGTGACTGATAAATGTCATTGTGCCGTTGTTTTGGCCGAGGGACGGCGACATTCTTTCCCTCGCCCCTTCCTGTTCCCGCCGAGAGTTTGTCACGCCACTTCCTGTTCCCGCCGAGAGTTTGTCACGCCCCTTCGTGCTGGCGTCCATCTTTCACACGTTGCAGCCTCCCCGTCAGGTCGACGTCTTCATCTCCTCCCATCCTCCAGGTAAGGATGAAAATGGTGTTTTAAACCGAGTTGTATCGGTTGCTGGTGACGCGGAGCAGCTCCTGAGCTCTGTATTGTTGAATTCCGACCTTTCTAGAGCGGCGGGACGTCGACCGACGGGATGCTCGGCATGGTGGGGAGCCTGGGGCCGCACCTGCTCCGGGTGAAAGATCCGGGCTGCACGTGGGTGAGTGAAAACGCTCTTTAGCCTCTTATAAAGGCATGTATTATTAGATTATGTCCGTGCTCGTCGGCTAGACGGCCTCGGAAAAGGCTCTAATGCTGTGTGGCCCGTGTTGCCATGCTGCTTAGCTTCTTAGCTGCTTAGCTCGGGGCTTAGCCACTTAGCTGCTAATTGCTTAAAACATGCTTAAAACATGCTTAAAACATGCTTAAACCTGCTTAAAACATGCTTAAAACATGCTTAAACCTGCATGCCTCTTAGTTACTTTGAACCGAAATTAAAGGGGGCCCTTTGTCATTTTTGTCAAATTATCTTTGCATTTGTGTGACTGATAAATGTCATTGTGCCGTTGTTTTGGCCGAGGGACGGTGACATTCTTTCCCTCGCCCCTTCCTGTTCCCGCCGAGAGTTTGTCACGCCACTTCCTGTTCCCGCCGAGAGTTTGTCACGCCCCTTCGTGCTGGCGTCCATCTTTCACACGCTGCAGCCTCCCCGTCAGGTGGACGTCTTCATCTCCTCCCATCCTCCAGGTAAGGATGAAAATGGTGTTTTAAACCGAGTTGTATCGGTTGCTGGTGACGCGGAGCAGCTCCTGAGCTCTGTATTGTTGAATTCCGACCTTTCTAGAGCGGCGAGACGTCGACCCACACACACACACACACACACACACACACACACACAGACACAGACACATTCTCAGACACAGACACATTCTCAGACACAGACACATTCTCACACACAGACACATTCTCACACACACACACAGACACATTCTCACACACACACAGACACATTCTCACACACACACACACACAGACACATTCTCACACACACACACATTTTCACTCTCACACACACACATAGACACACACACACACACACACATTCTCACTCACACACATAGACACACACACACACACACATTCTCACTCACACACATAGACACACACACACACACACACATACACACACATAGACACACACACACATTCTCACTCACACACAGACACACACAGAGAGAGACACACACACACATTCTCACTCACACACATAGACACACACACATTCTCACTCACACACATACACACACATTCTCACTCACACACAGAGACACACACACACACACACAGACACACACACATTCTCACTCACACACATAGACACACACACACATAGACACACACACACACACATAGACACGGACACACACACAGTACTTTCAATGTATTTATTCAAACAGGCTGTGAATGTAACACCAACATTGTATATTTCCACAGGTGAACGGAGATGAAGATGGTGGTGATGAAGACGACGATGACCACGTGGTGAACTGTGAAGACGCAGATCAATAAACCAGCCGTAGACCGCTAGTAAGTGTTAGTTAACCTGTAGTTATCATGTAAATATGATCTCTGTCTTCCTCTCGTGGTGAAAACATGAATTATTCTATGTTCCCACAGGTGAACCTTCGGCGGCCTCCACCCCCCTCCCCCTCTGGTCGTCCTGCTGCTGACGCTGACGACGTCCCCGGCCGGCCCCCCACCTGACGGTCCTGAAGGAGGGATGACGGCGAATCGTGGGCGTGGATTTCTTCAGCTGCTCCGGCCTCCCTGCACAAATAAATGAATTAATCCATTCACACCCACTGCAAAACATCTTTACCAGTAGTCTGATTTCTAGCTTAAAATGTCTCATTTTTAGTCCAGAAACCCTTTAAACAAGACTCACTACCAGAAAAACGACTTATTTGACAATTGCCACTTGTTTCAAGTGGATTCTCACTTGAAACAAGTAGGAAAAATCTGCCAAGGGAACAAGATAAATCTTGTTCCACTGGCAGATTTTTCCTACCTATTTCCAGTGAAAATCTACTTTGAAACGGGAGGAAATTGTTGTTTTTTCCAGTGATGAGTCTTGTTTAAAGTGTTAGTGTTAGGTAGCTGCGTGGTAAGTGTTGGTTAGCCAGGAAAGTAACTGATTGGACAATTTTCACCTGTTTCACGTGGATTTTCACTTGAAACAAGTAGGAACATCTGCCAGTGGAACAAGATAAATGTTCTCATTACAAGCAAAAAAGTCTTGTTCCACTGGCAGGTTTTTCTACTTGTATTAAGTGGATTCTCACTTCAAATGAGTAGGACAATCTGCATGTGGAACAAGATTTATCTTGTTCCACATGCAGATTGTCCTACTTATTTGAAGTGGAAATTAACTTTGAAACAGGTGAAAATTGTAATTTTTTTCAAGTAATGAGTCTTGTTTCAAGTGTTGGCCTCTAGTGGTTAGCCGCTACTTAGCGGCTAACTAGCTGCTGGTTAGCCGCTACTTAGCGACTAACTAGAAGCTAGTTAGCCGCTACTTAGTGACTAACTAGAAGCTAGTTAGCCGCTACTTAGTGACTAACTAGAAGCTAGTTAGCCGCTACTTAGCGACTAACAAGCACCAACTAGCAGCTAACACTTTAAACAAGACTCGTTACCAGGAAAATAACTTATTTGACACAATTTCCACCCGTTTCAAGTGGATTTTAACTTGAAATTAGTAGGAAAACCTGATTTTTCTACTTGTTTCAAGTGGAAATCTACTTTGAAACAGGTGAAAATTGTAGTTTTTTCCAGTAAAGAGTCTTGTTTCAAGTGTTAGCCTCTAGTGGTTAGCGGCTAACTAGCTGCTGGTTAGCCGCTACTTAGCGACTAACTAGCAGCTAGTTAGCCGCTACTTAGTGACTAACAAGCACCAACTAGCAGCTAACACTTTTAACAAGACTCATTACCAGGAAAATAACTTATTTGACACAATTTCCACCCGTTTCAAGTGGATTTTAACTTGAAATTAGTGGGAAAACCTGATTTTTCTACTCGTTTCAAGTGGAAATCTACTTTGAAACAGTTGAAAATTTTAGTTTTTTCCAGTGATGACTCTTGTTTCAGGTCTTAGTGTTAGGTAGCTGCAAGGTAAGTGTTGTTTAGGTTACTACTTATGTTAAGTGGATTCTCACTTAAAATTAGTAGGACAATCTGCATGTGGAACAAGATTTATCTTGTTCCACATGCAGATTGTCCTACTAATTTTAAGTGGAAATTTACTTTGAAACAGGTGAAAATTGTAGTTTTTTCCAGTAATTACCAGGAATAACTACCAGGAAAATAACTTATTTGACACAATTTCCACCCGTTTCAAGTGGATTTAAACTTGAAATTAGTAGGAAAACCTGATTTTTCTACTTGTTTCAAGTGGAAATCTACTTTGAAACGGGTGAAAATTGTAGTTTTTTTCCAGTAATGAGTCTTGTTTAAAGTGTTAGCTGCTAGTTGGTGCTTGTTAGCCGCTACTTAGCGACTAACTAGCAGCTAACACTTTAAACAAGACTCATTACCAGGAAAATGACTTATTTGACACAATTTCCACCTGTTTCAAGTGGATTTTGACTTGAAATTAGTAGGAAAACCCGCCTAACTAGTGGTTAAGTAACACCAACTAGTATATTTCTCTTATTTCTAGTTAATATGTCTCATTTTGAGTCAAATCTCATGACACCTGCAAACAGGCCTCGTTGGCAGGAAAATAACTGATTTGAGCATTTTTAACTGTTTGGAGTAGATTTGTACGTTTTATCTTGGGAAAATACGTGAAACGGGCGAAAATGGTTGTTTCTGTCCAGTAACCACTTGTTTTAAGTGTCATGAGATTTTTCCTGACTAAAAACGAGACATTTTAACTTAAGACCAATATATTCCCGGTAAGATGTTCAGTTTTGACAACAACACGGTGAGTGGTACAAGTGTAACAGCATGACACTTGATAAAGTGCAAGCTCACAACTTGTTAAACGTCACAATTGTCACAAATACAGGGAGTGTAAGGTGAAAATACGAGAGTAATGAACCAGTTTGTCGTTTTTCTTCAAGTCCTGTGAAAGTTGTAACAATAAAAGATGATAAAAAAAAAGGTCATTTCCTCCTCCTTTCTTCAAGCACATGACGTATACTGAACAAACACAACATGACTGTTCACGTTTGTGAACTGTACAAATACGTGTGTGTGTACATTTTATAAAGTTTTTGTCTCTTTTATCTGAAACTTGTAATTAGACATAAGACAGTCAAACCAGATATAAGATCCTTAGTAAAAGTGTACAATATGAAACTTGTGTGATTTGGGGACCTATAAGAACAGTATATAATAGTAATTGTACATACAGACGGACCTGGTGACGTCACAGCCGCAGCAGCCGTGTTCTTTGGCCGTTATTGGAATAAATGTTGTTAAAACCTCCCCGTGTGTAAGAAGGATAACAAGATTAATTTCTGATATTTCACACTCTGGTAATTCCAGATGAAATGATGATGTTTATAAATCAGACGCCAGCAACCACAGTGTTATACCAGTTACCATGGTAACAGCATGGTAACAGCATGGTAACAGCATGGTAACAGCATGGTAACAGCATGGTAACAGCATGGTAACAGCATGGTAACAGCAGCAGCAGGAGCATCCCGCTCCGTGAAACACATGCACGGAGGAAGATGTGGATCATCTTTAGCCGTTTTGGCATGTTTATTGAAGACAAAGCAGAACACTGGGTCTTTACTGTCCGGGACCAGCTCGTCTCTCCTCCACCTGCAGAATTGCGCTTTGGGAACCCGGAAGTCGGCTGGAGCGTCGCGCATCACGGCACGGCGGCTTTAACCGGGCAATCGGACCGGTTCCGACCGGAGTAACTGGTGGCAGGGGCTCCCGGGGACCGACCACCGGAATTTCAGCCCGATCTGCAGCGGGGAAAGCGGGATTCGGACCCCGCAACCGCACGTGCGGGCGCCAGGCGCGTCCTCCGTGCATGCGCATCCTGTGCGCATCCTGTCGCTTCCCGGGGATCAAACCGATCAAACCCGGTCAAAATGCCCGTGATCCCACGGGGGTCCGACCTGGGACGGACCCCAGAGGATCCAGCTGCTTTGACCGCTGGGAACCTGCTGATCTAAGCCGGATCCCCCAGCTGTCAAACCAGATGCGCTCCGCCGCGTCAACGGCGCATCAAACCGATCAAACCCGGTCAAAATGCCCGTGATCCCACGGGGGTCCGACCTGGGACGGACCCCAGAGGATCCAGCTGCTTTGACCGCTGGGAACCTGCTGATCTAAGCCGGATCCCCCAGCTGTCAAACCAGATGCGCTCCGCCGCGTCAACGGCGCATCAAACCGATCAAACCCGGTCAAAATGCCCGTGATCCCACGGGGGTCCGACCTGGGACGGACCCCAGAGGATCCAGCTGCTTTGACCGCTGGGAACCTGCTGATCTAAGCCGGATCCCCCAGCTGTCAAACCAGATGCGCTCCGCCGCGTCAACGGCGCATCAAACCGATCAAACCCGGTCAAAATGCCCGTGATCCCACGGGGGTCCGACCTGGGACGGACCCCAGAGGATCCAGCTGCTTTGACCGCTGGGAACCTGCTGATCTAAGCCGGATCCCCCAGCTGTCAAACCAGATGCGCTCCGCCGCGTCAACGGCGCATCAAACCGATCAAACCCGGTCAAAATGCCCGTTCCCCCGCCGGGATCCGACTGATCCGACACCCCACGACACCCAGCTGTCAAACCCCCCCCCCCCGTCCACCAGCCGGCTCCGACCCCCAGAACCCCCATCCAAAAACCCTCGCGGGTTTGGATCGAGGAAAAAAAGCCCTCCCAGAGCCGGCTCGGGAACCTCGCTCTCCGTTAATCCTTGACCTCCCACGATTAAGCCCCCCCACTATCTACGTGCTGAGCATTATTAAAGCCAGCTGGCCGAAAAAAAAGTCCACGGTCCTGGTACCATAGCCCATTTTTGGCCCGCACAGTGGAGACCTCTGGCGGCCGAAAACAGTACTGCACCGGATTTTTTGGGCCGCGTTTTGGCTCCATCTAGTGGCCGAAAAAAAGTACTACAATTAATGAGATCAAAGAAAATCTCATTTATGATCACACTGAAACCTTTGGTTTCAGAGAAGAAGTGATGAAGCTGAACTTCAATCATCAATCACATTTGATTCATATAGCACCTCTCATCCGGGTACATGAAAATACAAGGTGCTTTGACATTCTGATTGAAAAACAAGCAAGACCAAAAAGATAAAAACTGGGAGACCAATGCCCCCTGACGTACAACATAGAATGTATCCAATGTACAACAAGGTCAAAGTTCAAGGATTAAGGCTAAAAAATAATCAGTCCACAACAATAAAAAAAAGTAATAAAAAAAACATTATAAGAGATAGATAGATAAATAAATTAAACAGATAGCTTTAAAAAATGTTCCTCAGGTTCCTTCTCCGGTTACTCCGGTCCGGTGAGTTTGAGGCTTTCATGGTTCTTTCAGTGGTTTTTCCAGCGGTCCCCCGGTCCCGGGGGAGACCTGAACCCTGATATTTAACACTCTGGTTATTCCAGATGAAATGGTGACGTTTATGAATCAGACGCCAGCACAGTTATGTCTGTTTATGAACATTTGATAACTGGATGCTTTATTAACCGCTAAACCACGTTTTAGGAGAAAATACTACAATTTGTTGGAAAAACTACATTTGGAATCAAGTGTCATAATCGAATTGTACTTAGATTTTGTTTTAATTAGTTCAGGTAATAATAGTAGCCGAGAAGTGAAAATGGATGAGCGTGTGAAAGTTGTGGGTCCAGTGAATGAGGAATTTACATTTCTAAACCGCCCCGAGACAGAGTCGGAATCAAGAATAAAACAAGAATAATGAGGTGAAAATCTCATTTATGATCAAACGTCAACATTCCAGTAAATAATAGTATTTACAGGTGAAGAATATCAAATAAAAACACTAAACCAAACCAACCGAACCAAAAAAAACTAAACAAACGGTGATCGTACCATATTGATTATTCATCAGGGCAAAAGTACTAAATGAACAGCGTGTGCAATTTTGCTCATTTCAGAGACGCAGTCGTCTTTGCACGATGTTTGTAGATCAGCTGGCACTTTGGTTTGCGGGTGCTGTCAAGTTTGCACACGTTTTAACACACGCAAACCTTTAGTAAATCGGGCCCATTGAAGGTTAAGACAGAATAAGATGTCTTTAATAACTTTCTGAAGGAGGTAAAAGATAATGTCGACTTCAGCGACTCATTCAAGTCATTCCAGAGTTTTGGATCTAAATGTTATATTAAATTGATGACCAGATGTTGGACAGAAGGCTAAATGAAGATTGCCACTGTGTCTTGTTGGATATGAATTAAAATCAGATGAAATTCATGTTTATGATTCACTTATCTAAAAAAAAATCATTCAAATCTTTGGTAACTCAGACTTATAATAAAGAGAATAAGCAGAAACATGTGGGGTGGGGGGTCCGTGGTTGGGCTCAGAAAGGATCCGGAGGGATCTGGATAATGTCTGCAGTTTCTCTGATGGGACAAAGCCGGTCCTGATTATCTTTTCCTCTGCAGACGGGGCCTCGTTTATAAAAGAGTGCGTAGGATTCATGCTAAAAGTATACGTGTGCAAGAATTATGTAAGGACAGTCATAAAGGATCCCGGTCCCCGGGGGGGACCGGGGACAATTTTTCCCATTTACTAGAATCATCATCATCATCATCATCATCATCTTCATCATCTTCATCATCATCATCATCATCATCATCATCATCATCATCATCATCATCATCATCATCATCATCATCATCATCATCATCATCATCATTCATAGAAGGACAGAGTTCCAGCAGGAACGTCCACGTAAACTGCTGCTCTGCCAGAGTCTGGACATGGAGATGAGGAGGTGGTGGATGTTCCTCTTTTATTGTGAAGGAGCCGGTACCGACCACCTGGAGAACAGTCCAGCCTCCAGGAATGATCTGATACATATGATGACTGATACATAAACCTCTCCGCTCCACTGGACCTCCCAGTAGCAGCGACCCGTCAGAACTTCTCCACACAGCAGCTGCTCCCAGAGATCAGACCTGTCTGGATGGTCCAGCAGCAGCAGCAGCATCAGGCTCCACCACCCTGACAGGAGGAGGAGGACGGGGGTCAGACCGGCTCAGTCTCTGTCAGGGGGGGGGATGGTGGGGGGTGGGGGGGTGGTGTCTAGAGGCCCCGGGGAGTGCCCGCTGGGGCCTCTAGACACCTGTTTAGAGGCCCAGCCACCCTCCCCCCCCGACGGGAGGAGGGGGGGGGGGTGGTGTTTAGAGGCCCCGGGAGTGCCCGCTGGGCACTCCCGGGGCCTCTAAACACCACCCCCCCCCCTCCCCCCCTCCTGACGGGAGGAGGGGGGGAGGAGGAAGATGTTCCTCTTTTATTGTGAAGGAGCCGGTACCGACCACCTGGAGAACAGTCCAGACTCCAGGAATGATCGTTTCCTCCAAACCTACAGTCATCAGAGCCTCCTTTCCTGCTGATTCTTCTGTAACTCACTGATACAGAAACACGTCCGCTCCACTGGACCTCCCAGTGACAGCGACCCGTCAGAACTTCTCTACACAGCAGCTGATCACAGAGATCAAACCTGTGTGGATGATCAGGATACGACTGATCCTCCCCCACCAACATCATCTTCCTGTTGTCATCAGACAGTTTGATCTTGTTGTGGACTGTGTTTGTGTCGACGGTGAGTCGACAGGAATCTGATGGAGAGAACAAACAAGCAGCTGCAGTTATTATTGATCAGTTATTGATCACTGATGGACTCATGAAGGAGTGAAGACGGTTGAATAAAAACACACTTACACTTCCTCAGACCTGGTGTCAGCCATCGTTGTCCAGCAGGCTCCACCCTGGAAGGAGGAGGAGGGTCAATTCAATTCAATTCAATTCAATTCAATTCAATTCAATTCAATTCAATTCAATTCAATTCAATTCAATTCAATTCAATTCAATTCAATTCAACTTTATTTCTATAGCGTCTAATACAACAGATGTTTGTCTCTAGACGCTTTTCAGAGATCCAGAACATGAACATGAACATAAACATAAACCCCTGAGCAATGATTACATAAACAGACCGGCTCAGTCTCTCTCAGAGGAAGCAGAGATGTCACAGCTTTTTCTCAACATTTACACTTCTTTCTCGAAATTTCAACTTTTTTCTCGAAATTGTACTTCGACATTCATTTTGACATTTCAACATTTTTCTCTACATTTCCACTTTTTCCTCAAAGTGCATAATGAAAAGAAAATCTTCCTCCTCTAAAATATTATTTCTATTTTTCTCCTGTCTAGCCCTGATACTCTCCCGTATTGTGGTCATGTGACGATAACGATAATTAAATATACAATGTAATATTGTACAGGAATAAAAACCGGACTAAAATGTAGACTACAAAATAAAAGCTCTGCTAAAATGTGTCTTCATTTTCGTTGTCCAAAACGAGACCAGGGCTGAAACGATTCCTGGAATAATTTGAGTAATTGGATTAGAAGACATGACACAATATGAAACTTGTATGATTTGGGGACCTATAAGCAGTGGCGGAGCCAGAATGTAGCTAATGGGTGGGCCTGCAAAAATTTGGGTGGGCCTGATTTTTTATAAGTTCAGATGTGCGTACAAATAATATTTTGTAAAAAAATCTGGGAAGTTCGTTTTTATATTTTTTTATTTTAAATTCTAAATGTTAAGAAAATAGTTACACAGTTATACTTTTAAGGCAGACACAATGGTAACTGATCATGAATTGTCAATGGTTGAATTGAATTGGCCGAGGGGGGGGTGCAGTTCTGTGTTCCTGCCACGGCACGGCGACATTCTTTCCCTCGCCCCTTCCTGTTGGCGCCGCCACGCCCCTTCCTGTTCCCGCCGAGAGTTTGTCACGCCACTTCCTGTTCCCGCCGAGAGTTTGTCACGCCCCTTCCTGCTGGCGTCCATCTTTCACACGTTGCAGCCTCCCCGTCAGGTGGACGCCTCATCTCCTCCGATCCTCCAGGTAAGGATGAAAATGGTGTTTTAAACCGAGTTGTATCGGTTGCTGGTGACGCGGAGCAGCTCCTGAGCTCTGTATTGTTGAATTCCGACCTTTCTAGAGCGGCGGGACGTCGACCGACGGGATGCTCGGCATGGTGGGGAGCCTGGGGCCGCACCTGCTCCGGGGGAAGGATCCGAGCTGCACGTGGGTGAGTGAGAACGCTCTTTAGCCTCTTATAAAGGCATGTATTATTAGATTATGTCCGTGCTCGTCGGCTAGACGGCCTCGGAAAAGGCTCTAATGCTGTGTGGCCCGTGTTGCCATGCTGCTTAGCTGCTTAGCTCCGGGCTTAGCCACTTAGCTGCTAATTGCTTAAAACATGCTTAAACCTGCTTAAAACATGCTTAAACCTGCTTAAAACATGCTTAAAACATGCTTAAAACATGCTTAAAACATGCTTAAAACATGCTTAAAACATGCTTAAACCTGCTTAAAACATGCTTAAACCTGCTTAAACCTGCATGCCTCTTAGTTACTTTGAACCGAAATTAAAGGGGGCCCTTTGTCATTTTTGTCAAATTATCTTTGCATTTGTGTGACTGATAAATGTCATTGTGCCGTTGTTTTGGCCGAGGGACGGCGACATTCTTTCCCTCGCCCCTTCCTGTTCCCGCCGAGAGTTTGTCACGCCACTTCCTGTTCCCGCCGAGAGTTTGTCACGCCCCTTCGTGCTGGCGTCCATCTTTCACACGTTGCAGCCTCCCCGTCAGGTCGACGTCTTCATCTCCTCCCATCCTCCAGGTAAGGATGAAAATGGTGTTTTAAACCGAGTTGTATCGGTTGCTGGTGACGCGGAGCAGCTCCTGAGCTCTGTATTGTTGAATTCCGACCTTTCTAGAGCGGCGGGACGTCGACCGACGGGATGCTCGGCATGGTGGGGAGCCTGGGGCCGCACCTGCTCCGGGTGAAAGATCCGGGCTGCACGTGGGTGAGTGAAAACGCTCTTTAGCCTCTTATAAAGGCATGTATTATTAGATTATGTCCGTGCTCGTCGGCTAGACGGCCTCGGAAAAGGCTCTAATGCTGTGTGGCCCGTGTTGCCATGCTGCTTAGCTTCTTAGCTGCTTAGCTCGGGGCTTAGCCACTTAGCTGCTAATTGCTTAAAACATGCTTAAAACATGCTTAAAACATGCTTAAACCTGCTTAAAACATGCTTAAAACATGCTTAAACCTGCATGCCTCTTAGTTACTTTGAACCGAAATTAAAGGGGGCCCTTTGTCATTTTTGTCAAATTATCTTTGCATTTGTGTGACTGATAAATGTCATTGTGCCGTTGTTTTGGCCGAGGGACGGTGACATTCTTTCCCTCGCCCCTTCCTGTTCCCGCCGAGAGTTTGTCACGCCCCTTCGTGCTGGCGTCCATCTTTCACACGCTGCAGCCTCCCCGTCAGGTGGACGTCTTCATCTCCTCCCATCCTCCAGGTAAGGATGAAAATGGTGTTTTAAACCGAGTTGTATCGGTTGCTGGTGACGCGGAGCAGCTCCTGAGCTCTGTATTGTTGAATTCCGACCTTTCTAGAGCGGCGAGACGTCGACCCACACACACACACACACACACACACACACACACACAGACACAGACACATTCTCAGACACAGACACATTCTCAGACACAGACACATTCTCACACACAGACACATTCTCACACACACACACAGACACATTCTCACACACACACAGACACATTCTCACACACACACACACACAGACACATTCTCACACACACACACATTTTCACTCTCACACACACACATAGACACACACACACACACACACATTCTCACTCACACACATAGACACACACACACACACACATTCTCACTCACACACATAGACACACACACACACACACACATACACACACATAGACACACACACACATTCTCACTCACACACAGACACACACAGAGAGAGACACACACACACATTCTCACTCACACACATAGACACACACACATTCTCACTCACACACATACACACACATTCTCACTCACACACAGAGACACACACACACACACACAGACACACACACATTCTCACTCACACACATAGACACACACACACATAGACACACACACACACACATAGACACGGACACACACACAGTACTTTCAATGTATTTATTCAAACAGGCTGTGAATGTAACACCAACATTGTATATTTCCACAGGTGAACGGAGATGAAGATGGTGGTGATGAAGACGACGATGACCACGTGGTGAACTGTGAAGACGCAGATCAATAAACCAGCCGTAGACCGCTAGTAAGTGTTAGTTAACCTGTAGTTATCATGTAAATATGATCTCTGTCTTCCTCTCGTGGTGAAAACATGAATTATTCTATGTTCCCACAGGTGAACCTTCGGCGGCCTCCACCCCCCTCCCCCTCTGGTCGTCCTGCTGCTGACGCTGACGACGTCCCCGGCCGGCCCCCCACCTGACGGTCCTGAAGGAGGGATGACGGCGAATCGTGGGCGTGGATTTCTTCAGCTGCTCCGGCCTCCCTGCACAAATAAATGAATTAATCCATTCACACCCACTGCAAAACATCTTTACCAGTAGTCTGATTTCTAGCTTAAAATGTCTCATTTTTAGTCCAGAAACCCTTTAAACAAGACTCACTACCAGAAAAACGACTTATTTGACAATTGCCACTTGTTTCAAGTGGATTCTCACTTGAAACAAGTAGGAAAAATCTGCCAAGGGAACAAGATAAATCTTGTTCCACTGGCAGATTTTTCCTACCTATTTCCAGTGAAAATCTACTTTGAAACGGGAGGAAATTGTTGTTTTTTCCAGTGATGAGTCTTGTTTAAAGTGTTAGTGTTAGGTAGCTGCGTGGTAAGTGTTGGTTAGCCAGGAAAGTAACTGATTGGACAATTTTCACCTGTTTCACGTGGATTTTCACTTGAAACAAGTAGGAACATCTGCCAGTGGAACAAGATAAATGTTCTCATTACAAGCAAAAAAGTCTTGTTCCACTGGCAGGTTTTTCTACTTGTATTAAGTGGATTCTCACTTCAAATGAGTAGGACAATCTGCATGTGGAACAAGATTTATCTTGTTCCACATGCAGATTGTCCTACTTATTTGAAGTGGAAATTAACTTTGAAACAGGTGAAAATTGTAATTTTTTTCAAGTAATGAGTCTTGTTTCAAGTGTTGGCCTCTAGTGGTTAGCCGCTACTTAGCGGCTAACTAGCTGCTGGTTAGCCGCTACTTAGCGACTAACTAGAAGCTAGTTAGCCGCTACTTAGTGACTAACTAGAAGCTAGTTAGCCGCTACTTAGTGACTAACTAGAAGCTAGTTAGCCGCTACTTAGCGACTAACAAGCACCAACTAGCAGCTAACACTTTAAACAAGACTCGTTACCAGGAAAATAACTTATTTGACACAATTTCCACCCGTTTCAAGTGGATTTTAACTTGAAATTAGTAGGAAAACCTGATTTTTCTACTTGTTTCAAGTGGAAATCTACTTTGAAACAGGTGAAAATTGTAGTTTTTTCCAGTAAAGAGTCTTGTTTCAAGTGTTAGCCTCTAGTGGTTAGCGGCTAACTAGCTGCTGGTTAGCCGCTACTTAGCGACTAACTAGCAGCTAGTTAGCCGCTACTTAGTGACTAACAAGCACCAACTAGCAGCTAACACTTTTAACAAGACTCATTACCAGGAAAATAACTTATTTGACACAATTTCCACCCGTTTCAAGTGGATTTTAACTTGAAATTAGTGGGAAAACCTGATTTTTCTACTCGTTTCAAGTGGAAATCTACTTTGAAACAGTTGAAAATTTTAGTTTTTTCCAGTGATGACTCTTGTTTCAGGTCTTAGTGTTAGGTAGCTGCAAGGTAAGTGTTGTTTAGGTTACTACTTATGTTAAGTGGATTCTCACTTAAAATTAGTAGGACAATCTGCATGTGGAACAAGATTTATCTTGTTCCACATGCAGATTGTCCTACTAATTTTAAGTGGAAATTTACTTTGAAACAGGTGAAAATTGTAGTTTTTTCCAGTAATTACCAGGAATAACTACCAGGAAAATAACTTATTTGACACAATTTCCACCCGTTTCAAGTGGATTTTAACTTGAAATTAGTAGGAAAACCTGATTTTTCTACTTGTTTCAAGTGGAAATCTACTTTGAAACGGGTGAAAATTGTAGTTTTTTTCCAGTAATGAGTCTTGTTTAAAGTGTTAGCTGCTAGTTGGTGCTTGTTAGCCGCTACTTAGCGACTAACTAGCAGCTAACACTTTAAACAAGACTCATTACCAGGAAAATGACTTATTTGACACAATTTCCACCTGTTTCAAGTGGATTTTGACTTGAAATTAGTAGGAAAACCCGCCTAACTAGTGGTTAAGTAACACCAACTAGTATATTGCTCTTATTTCTAGTTAATATGTCTCATTTTGCCTGGAGCCTTCCTGATCTTCTGCCTTTTGAACAGCCGGCACACGTCTTCCTGCACTGAAGATCTCAGTGGAAGACGTGTGCCGGCTGTTCAAAAGGCAGAAGATCAGGAAGGCTCCAGGCCCGGACGGCGTGTCGCCCTCCTGCCTGAGAGCCTGCGCCGAGCAGCTGGCTCCCACCTTCACACGGATCTTTAACCGGTCCCTGGAGCTGTGTGAGGTGCCCTCATGCTTCAAACGCTCCACCATCATCCCAGTCCCCAAGAAACCCACCATCACAGGTCTAAATGACTACAGACCCGTCGCCCTGACGTCTGTGGTCATGAAGACCTTTGAGCGACTGGTGTTGAGCCACCTGAAAGACACCACAGGCTCCCTGCTCGACCCCCTGCAGTTTGCCTACCGGGCAAACAGGTCGGTGGATGACGCAGTCAACATAGGACTGCATTACATCCTGCGTCATCTCGACACCTCAGGGACTTATGCAAGGATCCTGTTTGTGGACTTCAGCTCTGCGTTCAACACGATCGCTCCCGCAATCCTCCACCAGAAGCTCACCCAGCTCACCGTGCCTGCCCCCACCTGTCAGTGGATTACCAGCTTCCTGAGTGACAGGAGGCAGCAGGTGAGGCTGGGGAGCATCACATCCAGCACCCGTACCATCAGCACTGGCGCCCCCCAGGGGTGCGTCCTCTCACCACTGCTCTTCTCCCTATACACTAACGACTGCACCTCAGGGGACTCGTCTGTGAAGCTCCTGAAGTACGCGGACGACACCACCGTCATCGGCCTGATCCGGGAAGGTGACGAGTCCGCGTACAGACGGGAGGTGGATCAGCTGGTCCACTGGTGCGGTCGGAACCACCTGGAACTGAACCCGCTCAAGACTGTGGAGTTGACAGTGGACTTCAGGAAAAACCCACTGCCACTCCTCCCCCTCACCATCCTCAACAGCACCGTCTCCTCCACAGACTCCTTCAAGTTCCTGGGGTCCACCATCTCCCGGGACCTGAAGTGGTCCACCCACATCAACTCCATCAGGAAGAAGGCGCAGCAGAGGTTGTACTTCCTGCGGCAGCTCAGGAAGTTCAACCTGCCACAGCAGCTGCTGATCACATTTTACACTGCAATAATCCAGTCTGTTCTCTGCTCCTCCATCACTGTCTGGTTTGGATCAGCCACCAAACTGGACAGGCACAGACTGCAACGGACCATCAGGACTGCAGAGAGGATAGTTGGGACTAACCTCCCATCTATCGACGACCTGTACCGGTCCAGGACCAGGAAACGGGCAGGTCGAATCTCTGCAGACCCCTCACACCCGGGACACCGCCTGTTCCAACTCCTCCCCTCTGGACGGCGCTACAGAGCACTGTACGCCAAAACCTCCAGACACAAAGACAGTTTCTTCCCGCAAGCGGTTGCTCTGATGAACTCCCACAAATAATAAGTCTCAGAGTAACCAAACACGTGCAATAAAATCGTTAATAATCATGTCTGCCTCACTCTGCTGCACCTCTCACTTTTGTACTTCCTTTTGTATAATTTTTTGTATTTTTTGTATAATTTGTCTGTTAAAATTGTATATAGGTTATACTTATACTTTATTCTTATACTTATTCTTATTTTTATTCAGAACTATCCTTCTTTTATCACTACCTCAAACTGCTGCACCTTAAAATGTTAAAATGTTTATATGTATATAGTAATACCACATTTGTTTATTGTTTATTTGTTTATTGTTTATTTTTTATTTTTTATTTTTTTTTTACTACCAAAGAGCGAAATAACCGAATCAAATTCCTTGTTGGACAATGTTCGAACCTGGCCAATAAAGCTGATTCTGATTCTGATTCTGATTCTGATTTTGAGTCAAATCTCATCACACCTGCAAACAGGCCTCGTTGGCAGGAAAATAACTGATTTGAGCATTTTTAACTGTTTGGAGTAGATTTGTACGTTTTATCTTGGGAAAATACGTGAAACGGGCGAAAATGGTTGTTTCTGTCCAGTAACCACTTGTTTTAAGTGTCATGAGATTTTTCCTGACTAAAAACGAGACATTTTAACTTAAGACCAATATATTCCCGGTAAGATGTTCAGTTTTGACAACAACACGGTGAGTGGTACAAGTGTAACAGCATGACACTTGATAAAGTGCAAGCTCACAACTTGTTAAACGAGTGTAAGGTGAAAATACGAGAGTAATGAACCAGTTTGTCGTTTTTCTTCAAGTCCTGTGAAAGTTGTAACAATAAAAGATGATAAAAAAAAGGTCATTTCCTCCTCCTTTCTTCAAGCACATGACGTATACTGAACAAACACAACATGACTGTTCACGTTTGTGAACTGTACAAATACGTGTGTGTGTACATTTTATAAAGTTTTTGTCTCTTTTATCTGAAACTTGTAATTAGACATAAGACAGTCAAACCAGATATAAGATCCTTAGTAAAAGTGTACAATATGAAACTTGTGTGATTTGGGGACCTATAAGAACAGTATATAATAGTAATTGTACATACAGACGGACCTGGTGACGTCACAGCCGCAGCAGCCGTGTTCTTTGGCCGTTATTGGAATAAATGTTGTTAAAACCTCCCCGTGTGTAAGAAGGATAACAAGATCCATTTCTGATATTTCACACTCTGGTAATTCCAGATGAAATGATGATGTTTATAAATCAGACGCCAGCAACCACAGTGTTATACCAGTTACCATGGTAACAGCATGGTAACAGCATGGTAACAGCATGGTAACAGCAGCAGCAGGAGCATCCCGCTCCGTGAAACACATGCACGGAGGAAGATGTGGATCATCTTTAGCCGTTTTGGCATGTTTATTGAAGACAAAGCAGAACACTGGGTCTTTACTGTCCGGGACCAGCTCGTCTCTCCTCCACCTGCAGAATTGCGCTTTGGGAACCCGGAAGTCGGCTGGAGCGTCGCGCATCACGGCACGGCGGCTTTAACCGGGCAATCGGACCGGTTCCGACCGGAGTAACTGGTGGCAGGGGCTCCCGGGGACCGACCACCGGAATTTCAGCCCGATCTGCAGCGGGGAAAGCGGGATTCGGACCCCGCAACCGCACGTGCGGGCGCCAGGCGCGTCCTCCGTGGCGCATCCTGTGCGCATCCTGTCGCTTCCCGGGGATCAAACCGATCAAACCCGGTCAAAATGCCCGTGATCCCACGGGGGTCCGACCTGGGACGGACCCCAGAGGATCCAGCTGCTTTGACCGCCGGGAACCTGCTGATCTAAGCCGGATCCCCCAGCTGTCAAACCAGATGCGCTCCGCCGCGTCAACGGCGCATCAAACCGATCAAACCCGGTCAAAATGCCCGTTCCCCCGCCGGGATCCGACTGATCCGACACCCCACGACACCCAGCTGTCAAACCCCCCCCCCCCCCCGTCCACCAGCCGGCTCCGACCCCCAGAACCCCCATCCAAAAACCCTCGCGGGTTTGGATCGAGGAAAAAAAGCCCTCCCAGAGCCGGCTCGGGAACCTCGCTCTCCGTTAATCCTTGACCTCCCACGATTAAGCCCCCCCACTATTTACGTGCTGAGCATTGTTAAAGCCAGCTGGCCGAAAAAAAAGTCCACGGTCCTGGTACCATAGCCCATTTTTGGCCCGCACAGTGGAGACCTCTGGCGGCCGAAAACAGTACTGCACCGGATTTTCTGGGCCGCGTTTTGGCTCCCTCTGGTGGCCGAAAAAAAGTACTACAAATAATGAGATCAAAGAAAATCTCATTTATGATCACACTGAGAGAAGAAGTGATGAAGCTGAACTTCAATCATCAATCACATTTGATTCATATAGCACCTCTCATCCGGGTACATGAAAACACGAGGTGCTTTGACATTTTGATTGAAAAACAAGCAAGACCAAAAAGATAAAAGCTGGGAGACCAATGCACCCTGACATACAACATAGAATGTATCCAATGTATAAAAAGGTCAAAGTTCAAGGATTAAGGCTAAAAAATAATCAGTCCACAACAATAAAAAAAAATAATAAAAAAACATTATAAGAGATAGATAGATAAATAAATAAAACAGATAGCTTTAAAAAATGTTCCTCCGGTTCCTTCTCCGGTTACTCCGGTCCGGTGAGTTTGAGGCTTTTGTGGTTCTTTCAGTGGTTTTTCCAGCGGTCCCCGGTCCCGGGGGAGACCTGAACCCTGATATTTAACACTCTGGTTATTCCAGATGAAATGGTGACGTTTATGAATCAGACGCCAGCACAGTTATGTCTGTTTATGAACATTTGATAACTGGATGCTTTATTAACCGCTAAACCACGTTTTAGGAGAAAATACTACAATTTGTTGGAAAAACTACATTTGGAATCAAGTGTCATAATCGAATTGTACTTAGATTTTGTTTTAATTAGTTCAGGTAATAATAGTAGCCGAGAAGTGAAAATGGATGAGCGTGTGAAAGTTGTGGGTCCAGTGAATGAGGAATTTACATTTCTAAACCGCCCCGAGACAGAGTCAGAATCAAGAATAAAACAAGAATAATGAGGTGAAAATCTCATTTATGATCAAACGTCAACATTCCAGTAAATAATAGTATTTACAGGTGAAGAATATCAAATAAAAAAACACTAAACCAAACCAACCGAACCAAAAAAACTAAACAAACGGTGATCGTACCATATTGATTATTCATCAGGGCAAAAGTACTAAATGAACAGCGTGTGCAATTTTGCTCATTTCAGAGACGCAGTCGTCTTTGCACGATGTTTGTAGATCAGCTGGCACTTTGGTTTGCGGGTGCTGTCAAGTTTGCACACGTTTTAACACACGCAAACCTTTAGTAAATCGGGCCCATTGAAGGTTAAGACAGAATAAGATGTCTTTAATAACTTTCTGAAGGAGGTAAAAGATAATGTCGACTTCAGCGACTCATTCAAGTCATTCCAGAGTTTTGGATCTAAATGTTATATTAAATTGATGACCAGATGTTGGACAGAAGGCTAAATGAAGATTGCCACTGTGTCTTGTTGGATATGAATTAAAATCAGATGAAATTCATGTTTATGATTCACTTATCTAAAAAGAAATCATTCAAATCTTTGGTAACTCAGACTTATAATAAAGAGAATAAGCAGAAACATGTGGGGTGGGGGGTCCGTGGTTGGGCTCAGAAAGGATCCGGAGGGATCTGGATAATGTCTGCAGTTTCTCTGATGGGACAAAGCCGGTCCTGATTATCTTTTCCTCTGCAGACGGGGCCTCATTTATAAAAGAGTGCGTAGGATTCATGCTAAAAGTATACGTGTGCAAGAATTATGTAAGGACAGTCATAAAGGATCCCGGTCCCCGGGGGGGACCGGGGACAATTTTTCCCATTTACTAGAATCATCATCATCATCATCATCATCATCTTCATCATCTTCATCATCATCATCATCATCATCATCATCATCATCATCATCATCATCATCATCATCATCATCATCATCATCATCATCATCATCATCATTCATAGAAGGACAGAGTTCCAGCAGGAACGTCCACGTAAACTGCTGCTCTGCCAGAGTCTGGACATGGAGATGAGGAGGTGGTGGATGTTCCTCTTTTATTGTGAAGGAGCCGGTACCGACCACCTGGAGAACAGTCCAGCCTCCAGGAATGATCTGATACATATGATGACTGATACATAAACCTCTCCGCTCCACTGGACCTCCCAGTAGCAGCGACCCGTCAGAACTTCTCCACACAGCAGCTGCTCCCAGAGATCAGACCTGTCTGGATGGTCCAGCAGCAGCAGCAGCAGCAGCAGCATCAGGCTCCACCACCCTGACAGGAGGAGGAGGACGGGGGTCAGACCGGCTCAGTCTCTGTCAGGGGGGGGGGGGGGGGGGGGTGGGGGGGGTGGTGTCTAGAGGCCCCGGGGAGTGCCCGCTGGGGCCTCTAGACACCTGTTTAGAGGCCCAGCCACCCTCCCCCCCCGACGGGAGGAGGGGGGGGGGGTGGTGTCTAGAGGCCCCGGGAGTGCCCGCTGGGCACTCCCGGGGCCTCTAAACACCACCCCCCCCCCTCCCCCCCTCCTGACGGGAGGAGGGGGGGAGGGGGAAGATGTTCCTCTTTTATTGTGAAGGAGCCGGTACCGACCACCTGGAGAACAGTCCAGACTCCAGGAATGATCGTTTCCTCCAAACCTACAGTCATCAGAGCCTCCTTTCCTGCTGATTCTTCTGTAACTCACTGATACAGAAACACGTCCGCTCCACTGGACCTCCCAGTGACAGCGACCCGTCAGAACTTCTCTACACAGCAGCTGATCACAGAGATCAAACCTGTGTGGATGATCAGGATACGACTGATCCTCCCCCACCAACATCATCTTCCTGTTGTCATCAGACAGTTTGATCTTGTTGTGGACTGTGTTTGTGTCGACGGTGAGTCGACAGGAATCTGATGGAGAGAACAAACAAGCAGCTGCAGTTATTATTGATCAGTTATTGATCACTGATGGACTCATGAAGGAGTGAAGACGGTTGAATAAAAACACACTTACACTTCCTCAGACCTGGTGTCAGCCATCGTTGTCCAGCAGGCTCCACCCTGGAAGGAGGAGGAGGGTCAATTCAATTCAATTCAATTCAATTCAATTCAATTCAATTCAATTCAATTCAATTCAATTCAATTCAATTCAATTCAATTCAATTCAATTCAATTCAATTCAATTCAATTCAATTCAATTCAACTTTATTTCTATAGCGTCTAATACAACAGATGTTTGTCTCTAGACGCTTTTCAGAGATCCAGAACATGAACATGAACATAAACATAAACCCCTGAGCAATGATTACATAAACAGACCGGCTCAGTCTCTCTCAGAGGAAGCAGAGATGTCACAGCTTTTTCTCAACATTTACACTTCTTTCTCGAAATTTCAACTTTTTTCTCGAAATTGTACTTCGACATTCATTTTGACATTTCAACATTTTTCTCTACATTTCCACTTTTTCCTCAAAGTGCATAATGAAAAGAAAATCTTCCTCCTCTAAAATATTATTTCTATTTTTCTCCTGTCTAGCCCTGATACTCTCCCGTATTGTGGTCATGTGACGATAACGATAATTAAATATACAATGTAATATTGTACAGGAATAAAAACCGGACTAAAATGTAGACTACAAAATAAAAGCTCTGCTAAAATGTGTCTTCATTTTCGTTGTCCAAAACGAGACCAGGGCTGAAACGATTCCTGGAATAATTTGAGTAATTGGATTAGAAGACATGACACAATATGAAACTTGTATGATTTGGGGACCTATAAGCAGTGGCGGAGCCAGAATGTAGCTAATGGGTGGGCCTGCAAAAATTTGGGTGGGCCTGATTTTTTATAAGTTCAGATGTGCGTACAAATAATATTTTGTAAAAAAATCTGGGAAGTTCGTTTTTATATTTTTTTATTTTAAATTCTAAATGTTAAGAAAATAGTTACACAGTTATACTTTTAAGGCAGACACAATGGTAACTGATCATGAATTGTCAATGGTTGAATTGAATTGGCCGAGGGGGGGGTGCAGTTCTGTGTTCCTGCCACGGCACGGCGACATTCTTTCCCTCGCCCCTTCCTGTTGGCGCCGCCACGCCCCTTCCTGTTCCCGCCGAGAGTTTGTCACGCCACTTCCTGTTCCCGCCGAGAGTTTGTCACGCCCCTTCCTGCTGGCGTCCATCTTTCACACGTTGCAGCCTCCCCGTCAGGTGGACGCCTCATCTCCTCCGATCCTCCAGGTAAGGATGAAAATGGTGTTTTAAACCGAGTTGTATCGGTTGCTGGTGACGCGGAGCAGCTCCTGAGCTCTGTATTGTTGAATTCCGACCTTTCTAGAGCGGCGGGACGTCGACCGACGGGATGCTCGGCATGGTGGGGAGCCTGGGGCCGCACCTGCTCCGGGGGAAGGATCCGAGCTGCACGTGGGTGAGTGAGAACGCTCTTTAGCCTCTTATAAAGGCATGTATTATTAGATTATGTCCGTGCTCGTCGGCTAGACGGCCTCGGAAAAGGCTCTAATGCTGTGTGGCCCGTGTTGCCATGCTGCTTAGCTGCTTAGCTCCGGGCTTAGCCACTTAGCTGCTAATTGCTTAAAACATGCTTAAACCTGCTTAAAACATGCTTAAACCTGCTTAAAACATGCTTAAAACATGCTTAAAACATGCTTAAAACATGCTTAAAACATGCTTAAAACATGCTTAAACCTGCTTAAAACATGCTTAAACCTGCTTAAACCTGCATGCCTCTTAGTTACTTTGAACCGAAATTAAAGGGGGCCCTTTGTCATTTTTGTCAAATTATCTTTGCATTTGTGTGACTGATAAATGTCATTGTGCCGTTGTTTTGGCCGAGGGACGGCGACATTCTTTCCCTCGCCCCTTCCTGTTCCCGCCGAGAGTTTGTCACGCCACTTCCTGTTCCCGCCGAGAGTTTGTCACGCCCCTTCGTGCTGGCGTCCATCTTTCACACGTTGCAGCCTCCCCGTCAGGTCGACGTCTTCATCTCCTCCCATCCTCCAGGTAAGGATGAAAATGGTGTTTTAAACCGAGTTGTATCGGTTGCTGGTGACGCGGAGCAGCTCCTGAGCTCTGTATTGTTGAATTCCGACCTTTCTAGAGCGGCGGGACGTCGACCGACGGGATGCTCGGCATGGTGGGGAGCCTGGGGCCGCACCTGCTCCGGGTGAAAGATCCGGGCTGCACGTGGGTGAGTGAAAACGCTCTTTAGCCTCTTATAAAGGCATGTATTATTAGATTATGTCCGTGCTCGTCGGCTAGACGGCCTCGGAAAAGGCTCTAATGCTGTGTGGCCCGTGTTGCCATGCTGCTTAGCTTCTTAGCTGCTTAGCTCGGGGCTTAGCCACTTAGCTGCTAATTGCTTAAAACATGCTTAAAACATGCTTAAAACATGCTTAAACCTGCTTAAAACATGCTTAAAACATGCTTAAACCTGCATGCCTCTTAGTTACTTTGAACCGAAATTAAAGGGGGCCCTTTGTCATTTTTGTCAAATTATCTTTGCATTTGTGTGACTGATAAATGTCATTGTGCCGTTGTTTTGGCCGAGGGACGGTGACATTCTTTCCCTCGCCCCTTCCTGTTCCCGCCGAGAGTTTGTCACGCCACTTCCTGTTCCCGCCGAGAGTTTGTCACGCCCCTTCGTGCTGGCGTCCATCTTTCACACGCTGCAGCCTCCCCGTCAGGTGGACGTCTTCATCTCCTCCCATCCTCCAGGTAAGGATGAAAATGGTGTTTTAAACCGAGTTGTATCGGTTGCTGGTGACGCGGAGCAGCTCCTGAGCTCTGTATTGTTGAATTCCGACCTTTCTAGAGCGGCGAGACGTCGACCCACACACACACACACACACACACACACACACACACAGACACAGACACATTCTCAGACACAGACACATTCTCAGACACAGACACATTCTCACACACAGACACATTCTCACACACACACACAGACACATTCTCACACACACACAGACACATTCTCACACACACACACACACAGACACATTCTCACACACACACACATTTTCACTCTCACACACACACATAGACACACACACACACACACACATTCTCACTCACACACATAGACACACACACACACACACATTCTCACTCACACACATAGACACACACACACACACACACATACACACACATAGACACACACACACATTCTCACTCACACACAGACACACACAGAGAGAGACACACACACACATTCTCACTCACACACATAGACACACACACATTCTCACTCACACACATACACACACATTCTCACTCACACACAGAGACACACACACACACACACAGACACACACACATTCTCACTCACACACATAGACACACACACACATAGACACACACACACACACATAGACACGGACACACACACAGTACTTTCAATGTATTTATTCAAACAGGCTGTGAATGTAACACCAACATTGTATATTTCCACAGGTGAACGGAGATGAAGATGGTGGTGATGAAGACGACGATGACCACGTGGTGAACTGTGAAGACGCAGATCAATAAACCAGCCGTAGACCGCTAGTAAGTGTTAGTTAACCTGTAGTTATCATGTAAATATGATCTCTGTCTTCCTCTCGTGGTGAAAACATGAATTATTCTATGTTCCCACAGGTGAACCTTCGGCGGCCTCCACCCCCCTCCCCCTCTGGTCGTCCTGCTGCTGACGCTGACGACGTCCCCGGCCGGCCCCCCACCTGACGGTCCTGAAGGAGGGATGACGGCGAATCGTGGGCGTGGATTTCTTCAGCTGCTCCGGCCTCCCTGCACAAATAAATGAATTAATCCATTCACACCCACTGCAAAACATCTTTACCAGTAGTCTGATTTCTAGCTTAAAATGTCTCATTTTTAGTCCAGAAACCCTTTAAACAAGACTCACTACCAGAAAAACGACTTATTTGACAATTGCCACTTGTTTCAAGTGGATTCTCACTTGAAACAAGTAGGAAAAATCTGCCAAGGGAACAAGATAAATCTTGTTCCACTGGCAGATTTTTCCTACCTATTTCCAGTGAAAATCTACTTTGAAACGGGAGGAAATTGTTGTTTTTTCCAGTGATGAGTCTTGTTTAAAGTGTTAGTGTTAGGTAGCTGCGTGGTAAGTGTTGGTTAGCCAGGAAAGTAACTGATTGGACAATTTTCACCTGTTTCACGTGGATTTTCACTTGAAACAAGTAGGAACATCTGCCAGTGGAACAAGATAAATGTTCTCATTACAAGCAAAAAAGTCTTGTTCCACTGGCAGGTTTTTCTACTTGACAATCTGATTGTCAGATCAGATTGTCCTACTTATTTCCAGTGAAAATCTACTTTGAAACAGGTGAAAATTGTAATTTTTTCCAGTAATGAGTCTTGTTTCAAGTGTTGGCCTCTAGTGGTTAGCCGCTACTTAGCGGCTAACTAGCTGCTGGTTAGCCGCTACTTAGCGACTAACTAGAAGCTAGTTAGCCGCTACTTAGTGACTAACTAGAAGCTAGTTAGCCGCTACTTAGCGACTAACAAGCACCAACTATCAGCTAACACTTTAAACAAGACTCGTTACCAGGAAAATGACTTATTTGACACAATTTCCACCCGTTTCAAGTGGATTTTAACTTGAAATTAGTAGGAAAACCTGAATTTTCTACTTGTTTCAAGTGGAAATCTACTTTGAAACAGGTGAAAATTGTAGTTTTTTCCAGTAAAGAGTCTTGTTTCAAGTGTTAGCCTCTAGTGGTTAGCCGCTACTTAGTGGCTAACTAGCTGCTGGTTAGCCGCTACTTGGCGACTAACTAGCAGCTATTTAGCCGCTACTTAGTGACTAACAAGCACCAACTAGCAGCTAACACTTTAAACAAGACTCGTTACCAGGAAAATGACTTATTTGACACAATTTCCACCCGTTTCAAGTGGATTTTAACTTGAAATTAGTAGGAAAACCTGAATTTTCTACTTGTTTCAAGTGGAAATCTACTTTGAAACAGGTGAAAATTGTAGTTTTTTCCAGTAAAGAGTCTTGTTTCAAGTGTTAGCCTCTAGTGGTTAGCCGCTACTTAGCGGCTAACTAGCTGCTGGTTAGCCGCTACTTAGCGACTAACTAGCAGCTAGTTAGCCGCTACTTAGTGACTAACAAGCACCAACTAGCAGCTAACACTTTAAACAAGACTCGTTACCAGGAAAATGACTTATTTGACACAATTTCCACCCGTTTCAAGTGGATTTTAACTTGAAATTAGGAGGAAAACCTGATTTTTCTACTTGTTTCAAGTGGAAATTAACTTTGAAACGGGTGAAAATTGTAGTTTTTTCCAGTAATGAGTCTTGTTTAAAGTGTTAGCTGCTAGTTGGTGCTTGTTAGCCGCTACTTAGCGGCTAACTAGCTTCTGGTTAGTCGCTAAGTAGCGGCTAACTAGCAGCTAGTTAGCCGCTACTTAGTGACTAACTAGAAGCTAGTTAGCCGCTACTTAGCGACTAACTAGCAGCTAACACTTTAAACAAGACTCGTTACCAGGAAAATAACTTATTTGACACAATTTCCACCCGTTTCAAGTGGATTTTAACTTGAAATTAGTAGGAAAACCTGATTTTTCTACTAGTTTCAAGTGGAAATCTACTTTGAAACAGGTGAAAATTTTAGTTTTTTCCAGTAAAGAGTCTTGTTTCAAGTGTTAGCCTCTAGTTGTTAGCGGCTAACTAGCTGCTAGTTAGCGACTAACTAGCAGCTAACACTTTAAACAAGACTCATTACCAGGAAAATAACCTATTTGACACAATTTCCACTTGTTTCAAGTGGATTTTAACTTGAAATTAGTAGGAAAACCCGCCTTGGCGGATTTTTCTACTAATTTCAAGCGGAAATCTACTTTGAAACAGTTGAAAATTTTAGTTTTTTCCAGTGATGACTCTTGTTTCAGGTCTTAGTGTTAGGTAGCTGCAAGGTAAGTGTTGTTTAGGTTACTACTTATGTTAAGTGGATTCTCACTTAAAATTAGTAGGACAATCTGCATGTGGAACAAGATTTATCTTGTTCCACATGCAGATTGTCCTACTAATTTTAAGTGGAAATTTACTTTGAAACGGGTGGAAATTGTAGTTTTTTCCAGTAATTACCAGGAATATAACCAGGAATAACTACCAGGAAAATAACTTATTTGACACAATTTCCACCCGTTTCAAGTGGATTTTAACTTTAAATTAGTAGGAAAACCTGATTTTTCTACTTGTTTCAAGTGGAAATCTACTTTGAAACGGGTGAAAATCTTAGTTTTTTCCAGTAATGAGCTGGTTGTTTCAAGTGTTAGCCTCTAGTTGTTAGTGGCTAACTAGCTGCTAGTTAGCCGCTACTTAGCGACTAACTAGCAGCTAACACTTTAAACAAGACTCATTACCAGGAAAATGACTTATTTGACACAATTTCCACCTGTTTCAAGTGGATTTTAACTTGAAATTAGTAGGAAAACCCGCCTAACTAGTGGTTAAGTAACACCAACTAGTATATTTCTCTTATTTCTAGTTAATGTGTCTCATTTTGAGTCAAATCTCATGACACCTGAAACAAGACTCGTTGGCAGGAAAATAACTGATTTGAGCATTTTTAACTGTTTGGAGTAGATTTGTACGTTTTATCTTGTGAAAATCTACGTGAAACGGGCGAAAATGGTTGTTTCTGTCCAGTAACCACTTGTTTCAAGTGTCATGAGATTTTTCCTGACTAAAAACGAGACATTTTAACTTAAGACCAATATATTCCCGGTAAGATGTTCAGTTTTGACAACAACATGGTGAGTGGTACAAGTGTAACAGCATGAAACTTGATAAAGTGCAAGCTCACAACTTGTTAAACGTCACAATCAGTCCTGTGAAAGTTGTAACAATAAAAGATGATAAAAATGGTCATTTCCTCCTCCTTTCTTCAAGCACATGACGTATACTGAACAAACACAACATGACTGTTCACGTTTGTGAACTGTACAAATACGTGTGTGTGTGTGAGTGAGTGAGTGAGTGAGTGAGTGAGTGAGTGAGTGAGTGAGTGAGTGAGTGAGTGAGTGAGTGAGTGAGTGAGTGAGTGAGTGAGTGAGTGAGTGAGTGAGTGAGTGAGTGAGTGAGTGAGTGAGTGAGTGAGTGAGTGAGTGAGTGAGTGAGTGAGTGAGTGTGTGTGTGTGTGTGTGTGTGTGTGTGTGTGTGTGTGTGTGTGTGTGTGTGTGTGTGTGTGTGTGTGTGTGTGTGTGTGTGTGTGTGTGTGTGTGTGTGTGTGAGAGACACACACACACAGTCTGGTTCAATCAGGAGGACACTTGGATTCCCGACGGCGCTGGGACAGGAGCAGAAAGTGGTAGGCTACAAAGTGGCCTTAAATGAAGTCCAGAAAATCCAATAAAATACAGAATGACATCTCTGCTTGTGTCTACTTGTTGTTTTACCGTGAAATGTCCCATTTGGGCTTAAACAGCCGCGGTCGGAGCACACGATGAAACCACAACAGCATGTGCGTGGATGGAGACCGCGGCGCATTTACGGCTGTACCGGGGGGGTTGTAAGCGACAGATTACGCTGAAAATCTCGGAGCGTGACGCTGATCTGACCTGGGACCGGCACCAGAAATGCCAGCTCCCAAAGCCGTCGGGAACCTGGAGAATTCCGCTTTGGGAACCCGGAAGTCGGCTGGAGCGTCGCGCATCACGGCACGGCGGCTTTAACCGGGAAATCGGACCGGTTCCGACCGGCCAGGACCGGAGGAAACCACCTGCACTGGTGGCAGGGGCTCCCGGGGACCGACCACCGGAATTTCAGCCCGATCTGCCGCGGGGAAAGCGGGATTCGGACCCCGCAACCGCACGTGCGGGCGCCAGGCGCGTCCTCCGTGCATGCGCATCCTGTGCGCATCCTGTCGCTTCCCGGGGATCGAGCCGATCAAACCCGGTCAAAATGCCCGTGATCCCAAGAGGGTCCGACCTGGGACGGGACCCAGAGGATCCAGCTGCTTTGACAGCTGGGAACCTGCTGGTTCGCAGCTGTCAAAGCAGCTGATTTAACACGGATCCGCTCCGCCGCGTCAACGGCGGATCAAGCCGATCAAACCCGGTCCAAATGCCCGTGATCCCACGGGGGTCCGACCTGGGACGGACCCCCAGAGGATCCAGCTGCTTTGACAGCTGGGAACCTGCTGGTTCGCAGCTGTCAAAGCAGCTGATTTAACCCGGATCCGCTCCGCCGCGTCAACGGCGGATCAAGCCGATCAAACCCGGTCAAAATGCCCGTGATCCCACGGGGGTCCGAGCTGGAACGGACCCCAGAGGATCCAGCTGCTTTGACAGCTGGCAACCTGCTGGTTCACAGCTGTCAAAGCAGCTGATCTAAGCCGGACTCCGCCGCGTCAACGGCGCATCAAACCGATCAAACCCGGTCAAAATGCCCGTTCCCCCGCTGGGATCCGACTGATCCGACACCCCACGACACCCAGCTGTCAAACCCCCCCGTCCACCAGCCGGCTCCGACCCCCAGAACCCCCATCCAAAAACCCTCGCGGGTTTGGATCGAGGAAAAAAAGCCCTCCCAGAGCCGGCTCGGGAACCTCGCTCTCCGTTAATCCTTGACCTCCCACGATTAAGCCCCCCCACTATTTACGTGCTGAGCATTATTAAAGCCAGCTGGCCGAAAAAAAAGTCCACGGTCCTGGTACCATAGCCCATTTTTGGGCCCGCACAGTGGAGACCTCTGGCGGCCGAAAACAGTACTGCACCGGATTTTTTGGGCCGCGTTTTGGCTCCATCTAGTGGCCGAAAAAAAGTACTACAAATAATGAGATCAAAGAAAATCTCATTTATGATCACACTAAAACCTTTGGTTTCAGAGAAGAAGTGATGAAGCTGAACTTCAATCATCAATCACATTTGATTCATATAGCACCTCTCATCCGGGTACATGAAAACACGAGGTGCTTTGACATTTTGATTGAAAAACAAGCAAGACCAAAAAATACAAACTGGGAGACCAATGCGCCCTGACGTACAACATAGAATGTATCCAATGTACAAAAAGATCAAAGTTCAAGGATTAAGGCTAAAAAATAATCAGTCCACAACAATAAAAAAAAAAATAAAAAACTTTATAAGAGATAGATAGATAAATAAATAAAACAGATAGCTTTAAAAAATGTTCCTCCGGTTCCTTCTCCGGTTACTCCGGTCCGGTGAGTTTGAGGCTTTTATGGTTTTTTCAGTGGTTTTTCCAGCGGTCCCCGGTCCCAGGGGAGACCTGAACCCTGATATTTAACACTCTGGTTATTCCAGATGAAATGGTGACGTTTATGAATCAGACGCCAGCACAGTTATGTCTGTTTATGAACATTTGATAACCGGATGCTTTATTAACCGCTAAACCACGTTTTAGGAGAAAATACTACAATTTGTTGGAAAAACTACATTTGGAATCAAGTGTCATAATCGAATTGTACTTAGATTTTGTTTTAATTAGTTCAGGTAATAATAGTAGCGGAGAAGTGGAAATGGATGAGCGTGTGAAAGTTGTGGGTCCAGTGAATGAGGAATTTACATTTCTAAACCGCCCCCAGACAGAGTCAGAATCAAGAATAAAACAAGAATAATGAGATGAAAATCTCATTTATGATCAAACGTCAACATTCCAGTAAATAATAGTATTTACAGGTGAAAGATATCAAATAAAAACACAAAACCAAACCAACCGAACCAAAAAAACTAAACAAACGGTGATCGTCATCATCGTCATCATCATCATCATCATCTTCATCTTCATCATCATCATCATCATCATCATCATCATCATCATCATCATCATCATCATCATCTTCATCATCATCATCATCATCATCATCATCATCATCATCATCATCTTCATCATCATCCTCATCATCTTCATCATGGAGACACTGAGGAACCAGAACCAGAGTCCAAGTCCAGGATCCAACAGAGACGGTTTCTCTGAGCGGAGACTCTGGAGACTAAACTGACTAAAAAATTGGAGGCCAGTTACACTGTTGTGTAAAGATTATAAGATGTTAGCTCATGTATAGTCAAACCGCCTGGATTGTGGCATAACAAAACATGTTGATGAATGCCAGTCGGCTTTCATAAAAGGCAGAAATATACATAATCACACGAGGTTGATACTTGATATGCTGGATTATTGTCTGCCCCCATGTTTGGGCGTGTTTAGCTACGCTAGTAGTCTCCCGTTGTAGCTGGACAGGCCTGGTGAGGAACGGTGAGTAGCGGAGAAGTGAAAATGGAGGAGCATGTGAAAGTTGTCGCTCCAGTGAATGATGAATTTACATTTCTAAACCGCCCAGACGGCTCCATTGATAAAGGTAGAGTTATGTGTGTTTCTTTGAGGAAAGGACTTTGCTCAGCACCGAAGCAGCTCAAGTTTAGCCACGTAAATGCAAAGCACCCAGTCGCGTTTGACAGCACTAAGGGTGACATTGACAGACAGATCGGTGCAGCGTCGTCGGTGTTCCGGACCGTCGTGGTGAAGAAGGAGCTGAGTCGAAAGGAGAATCTCTCAATATTCTCCCAATCTCACCTATGGCCATGAACTCTGGGTAGTGACCAAAACGACAAGATCACAGATACAAGTGGCCGAGATGAGTTTCCTCCGCAGCCCAAGCCATGTTTTTGGGTTGCTGTTTTTGTTCCTTTCTGGACCTATTTTGTTTGGCAAATAAATGACTTTTATGTCCAATATGTTATAATATAAAGGAGAATAATTATAAAGTAATCATAGAAATATGACTAATATAATAACACAATTTGAATGATGACATGTTTAAACTATTATATGAATGATATTCCGATATTTTAAACATGTATGTTTACTCTGTAAACTGAGTTTTAGTAGCCTAAACATTGATTGAACATAAATAGCTGGTGCGTGTGTGTTCATTGCTCCTAACTGTTTATTTCCATCAGAAAGTCCCTGGTTGTAGCTCTGCTGTAGAATCTCTGCTGATAATTATTCATAAGTTTGCAGTGTCAGAACCACATCTGTCATGCTTAGAACAAAGTTTAGAAACATGTGGAAACCAAACATCCATCCGTTCCACGGACTCGCTGCTTCGGATCACGTGGTTCAGTCAAACAGCGACATCTGCTGCTGATTGGACGGACTTGGTGACGTCACAGCCGCAGCCGTGTTCTTTGGCCGTTATTGGAATAAATGTTGTTAAAACCTCCCCGTGTGGAAGAAGGAGCTTTCAATAACCCATGACACGGAAAGAATGTTGTTTTTAATCCAAGATTCATTTCTGATATTTAACACTCTGGTTATTCCAGATGAAATGATGATGTTTATAAATCAGACGCCAGCACAGTTATGTCTGTTTATGAACATTTGATAACTGGATGGTTTATTATGGTCCAGTGAAGACTAAACTGGACCCAGAGACACTGAGGAACCAGAACCGGACCAGAATCTAAATCCAGCACAGAGAGGTCCAGAGAAGCTGGTGATGAAGGTGTGGAGGTGGATCAGTCTGTCAGAGACTTCATAGAAGGACAGAGTTCCAGCAGGAACGTCCACGTAAACTGCTGCTCTGCCAGAGTCTGGACGTGGAGATGAGGAGGTGGTGGATGTGTAGCTGTTATTGTGACGGACACGGTACCGACCACCTGGATAACAGTCCAGACTCCAGGAATGATCGTTTCCTCCAAACCTACAGTCACCAGAGTTTCCTCTCCTGCTGATTCTTCTGTAACTCACTGATACAGAAACATCTCCGCTCCACTGGACCTCCCAGTGACAGCGACCCGTCAGAACTTCTCCACACAGCAGCTGAAGAACATCAAACCTGTCTGGATGGTCCAGCAGGCTCCTCCACCCTGACAGGAGGAGGAGGACGGGGGTCAGACCGGCTCAGTCTCTGTCAGGGGCTACTCCCGGGGCCTCTAGACACCCCCCCCCCCCCCCCCCCCCCCCCCCCCCCTCCTCCCATCAGGGGGGTGGGGGGGGGGGGGGGGGGGTGTTTAGAGGCCACCTGGAGAACAGTCCAGCCTCCAGGAATGATCGTTCCCTCCAAACCTACAGTCACCAGAGTTTCCTCTCCTGCTGACTCTTCTGTAACTCACTGATACAGAAACAGCTCTTCTCCACTGGACCTCCCGGTGACAGCGACCCGTCAGAACTTCTCCACACAGCAGCTGATCACAGAGATCAAACCTGTCTGGATGATCAGGATACGACTGATCCTCCCCCACACACATCATCTTCCTGTTGTCGTCAGACAGTTTGATGTCGTTGTGGACTGTGTTTGTGTCGACGGTGAGTCGACAGGAATCTGATGGAGAGAACAAACAAGCAGCTGCAGTTATTATTGATCACTTATTGATCACTGATGGACTCGTGAAGGAGTGAAGACGGTTGAATAAAAACACACGTACACTTCCTCAGACCTGGCGTCAGCCATCGTTGTCCAGCAGGCTCCCTGGAAGGAGGAGGAGGAGGGTCAATTCAATTCAATTCAATTCAATTCAACTTTATTTCTATAGCGTCTAATACAACAGATGTTTGTCTCTAGACGCTTTTCAGAGATCCAGAACATGAACATGAACATAAACATAAACCCCCGAGCAATGATTACACAAACAGACCGGCTCAGTCTCTCTCAGAGGAAGCAGAGATGTCACAGCTTTTTCTCAACATTTACACTTCTTTCTCGAAATTTCAACTTTTTTCTCGAAATTGAACTTCAACATTCATTTTGACATTTCAACATTTTTCTCTACATTTCCACTTTTTCCTCAAAGTGCATAATGAAAAGAAAATCTTCCTCCTCTAAAATATTATTTCTATTTTTCTCCTGTCTAGCCCTGATACTCTCCCGTATTGTGGTCATGTGACGATAACGATAATTAAATATACAATGTAATATTGTACAGGAATAAAAACCAGACTAAAACGTAGACTACAAAATAAAAGCTCTGCTAAAATGTGTCTTCATTTTCGTTGTCCAAAACGAGACTAGGAGTGAAACAATTCCTGGAATAATTTGAGTAATTGGATTAGAAGACATGACACAATATGAAACGTGTATGATTTGGGGACCTATAAGCAGTGGCGGAGCCAGAATGTAGCTAATGGGTGGGCCTGCAAAAATTTGGGTGGGCCTGATTTTTTACAAGTTCAGATGTGCGTACAAATAATATTGTGTAAAAAAATCTGGGAAGTTCGTTTTTATATTTTTTTATTTTAAATTCTAAATGTTAAGAAAATAGTTACACAGTTATACTTTTAAGGCAGACACAATGGTAACTGATCATGAATTGTCAATGGTTGAATTGAATTGGCCGAGGGACGGTGCAGTACTTTGTTCATGCCACGGCACGGCGACATTCTTTCCCTCGCCCCTTCCTGTTGGCGCCGTCACGCCCCTTCCTGTTCCCGCCGAGAGTTTGTCACGCCACTTCCTGTTCCCGCCGAGAGTTTGTCACGCCCCTTCCTGCTGGCGTCCATCTTTCACACGTTGCAGCCTCCCCGTCAGGTGGACGCCTCATCTCCTCCCATCCTCCAGGTAAGGATGAAAATGGTGTT
>NW_026906276.1:10000-20000 GCF_033807715.1 Cololabis saira | reverse complement strand
TAGTGACTAACTAGAAGCTAGTTAGCCGCTACTTAGCGACTAACAAGCACCAACTATCAGCTAACACTTTAAACAAGACTCGTTACCAGGAAAATGACTTATTTGACACAATTTCCACCCGTTTCAAGTGGATTTTAACTTGAAATTAGTAGGAAAACCTGAATTTTCTACTTGTTTCAAGTGGAAATCTACTTTGAAACAGGTGAAAATTGTAGTTTTTTCCAGTAAAGAGTCTTGTTTCAAGTGTTAGCCTCTAGTGGTTAGCCGCTACTTAGTGGCTAACTAGCTGCTGGTTAGCCGCTACTTGGCGACTAACTAGCAGCTATTTAGCCGCTACTTAGTGACTAACAAGCACCAACTAGCAGCTAACACTTTAAACAAGACTCGTTACCAGGAAAATGACTTATTTGACACAATTTCCACCCGTTTCAAGTGGATTTTAACTTGAAATTAGTAGGAAAACCTGAATTTTCTACTTGTTTCAAGTGGAAATCTACTTTGAAACAGGTGAAAATTGTAGTTTTTTCCAGTAAAGAGTCTTGTTTCAAGTGTTAGCCTCTAGTGGTTAGCCGCTACTTAGCGGCTAACTAGCTGCTGGTTAGCCGCTACTTAGCGACTAACTAGCAGCTAGTTAGCCGCTACTTAGTGACTAACAAGCACCAACTAGCAGCTAACACTTTAAACAAGACTCGTTACCAGGAAAATGACTTATTTGACACAATTTCCACCCGTTTCAAGTGGATTTTAACTTGAAATTAGGAGGAAAACCTGATTTTTCTACTTGTTTCAAGTGGAAATTAACTTTGAAACGGGTGAAAATTGTAGTTTTTTCCAGTAATGAGTCTTGTTTAAAGTGTTAGCTGCTAGTTGGTGCTTGTTAGCCGCTACTTAGCGGCTAACTAGCTTCTGGTTAGTCGCTAAGTAGCGGCTAACTAGCAGCTAGTTAGCCGCTACTTAGTGACTAACTAGAAGCTAGTTAGCCGCTACTTAGCGACTAACTAGCAGCTAACACTTTAAACAAGACTCGTTACCAGGAAAATAACTTATTTGACACAATTTCCACCCGTTTCAAGTGGATTTTAACTTGAAATTAGTAGGAAAACCTGATTTTTCTACTAGTTTCAAGTGGAAATCTACTTTGAAACAGGTGAAAATTTTAGTTTTTTCCAGTAAAGAGTCTTGTTTCAAGTGTTAGCCTCTAGTTGTTAGCGGCTAACTAGCTGCTAGTTAGCGACTAACTAGCAGCTAACACTTTAAACAAGACTCATTACCAGGAAAATAACCTATTTGACACAATTTCCACTTGTTTCAAGTGGATTTTAACTTGAAATTAGTAGGAAAACCCGCCTTGGCGGATTTTTCTACTAATTTCAAGCGGAAATCTACTTTGAAACAGTTGAAAATTTTAGTTTTTTCCAGTGATGACTCTTGTTTCAGGTCTTAGTGTTAGGTAGCTGCAAGGTAAGTGTTGTTTAGGTTACTACTTATGTTAAGTGGATTCTCACTTAAAATTAGTAGGACAATCTGCATGTGGAACAAGATTTATCTTGTTCCACATGCAGATTGTCCTACTAATTTTAAGTGGAAATTTACTTTGAAACGGGTGGAAATTGTAGTTTTTTCCAGTAATTACCAGGAATATAACCAGGAATAACTACCAGGAAAATAACTTATTTGACACAATTTCCACCCGTTTCAAGTGGATTTTAACTTTAAATTAGTAGGAAAACCTGATTTTTCTACTTGTTTCAAGTGGAAATCTACTTTGAAACGGGTGAAAATCTTAGTTTTTTCCAGTAATGAGCTGGTTGTTTCAAGTGTTAGCCTCTAGTTGTTAGTGGCTAACTAGCTGCTAGTTAGCCGCTACTTAGCGACTAACTAGCAGCTAACACTTTAAACAAGACTCATTACCAGGAAAATGACTTATTTGACACAATTTCCACCTGTTTCAAGTGGATTTTAACTTGAAATTAGTAGGAAAACCCGCCTAACTAGTGGTTAAGTAACACCAACTAGTATATTTCTCTTATTTCTAGTTAATGTGTCTCATTTTGAGTCAAATCTCATGACACCTGAAACAAGACTCGTTGGCAGGAAAATAACTGATTTGAGCATTTTTAACTGTTTGGAGTAGATTTGTACGTTTTATCTTGTGAAAATCTACGTGAAACGGGCGAAAATGGTTGTTTCTGTCCAGTAACCACTTGTTTCAAGTGTCATGAGATTTTTCCTGACTAAAAACGAGACATTTTAACTTAAGACCAATATATTCCCGGTAAGATGTTCAGTTTTGACAACAACATGGTGAGTGGTACAAGTGTAACAGCATGAAACTTGATAAAGTGCAAGCTCACAACTTGTTAAACGTCACAATCAGTCCTGTGAAAGTTGTAACAATAAAAGATGATAAAAATGGTCATTTCCTCCTCCTTTCTTCAAGCACATGACGTATACTGAACAAACACAACATGACTGTTCACGTTTGTGAACTGTACAAATACGTGTGTGTGTGTGAGTGAGTGAGTGAGTGAGTGAGTGAGTGAGTGAGTGAGTGAGTGAGTGAGTGAGTGAGTGAGTGAGTGAGTGAGTGAGTGAGTGAGTGAGTGAGTGAGTGAGTGAGTGAGTGAGTGAGTGAGTGAGTGAGTGAGTGAGTGAGTGAGTGAGTGAGTGTGTGTGTGTGTGTGTGTGTGTGTGTGTGTGTGTGTGTGTGTGTGTGTGTGTGTGTGTGTGTGTGTGTGTGTGTGTGTGTGTGTGTGTGTGTGTGTGTGTGTGTGTGAGAGACACACACACACAGTCTGGTTCAATCAGGAGGACACTTGGATTCCCGACGGCGCTGGGACAGGAGCAGAAAGTGGTAGGCTACAAAGTGGCCTTAAATGAAGTCCAGAAAATCCAATAAAATACAGAATGACATCTCTGCTTGTGTCTACTTGTTGTTTTACCGTGAAATGTCCCATTTGGGCTTAAACAGCCGCGGTCGGAGCACACGATGAAACCACAACAGCATGTGCGTGGATGGAGACCGCGGCGCATTTACGGCTGTACCGGGGGGGTTGTAAGCGACAGATTACGCTGAAAATCTCGGAGCGTGACGCTGATCTGACCTGGGACCGGCACCAGAAATGCCAGCTCCCAAAGCCGTCGGGAACCTGGAGAATTCCGCTTTGGGAACCCGGAAGTCGGCTGGAGCGTCGCGCATCACGGCACGGCGGCTTTAACCGGGAAATCGGACCGGTTCCGACCGGCCAGGACCGGAGGAAACCACCTGCACTGGTGGCAGGGGCTCCCGGGGACCGACCACCGGAATTTCAGCCCGATCTGCCGCGGGGAAAGCGGGATTCGGACCCCGCAACCGCACGTGCGGGCGCCAGGCGCGTCCTCCGTGCATGCGCATCCTGTGCGCATCCTGTCGCTTCCCGGGGATCGAGCCGATCAAACCCGGTCAAAATGCCCGTGATCCCAAGAGGGTCCGACCTGGGACGGGACCCAGAGGATCCAGCTGCTTTGACAGCTGGGAACCTGCTGGTTCGCAGCTGTCAAAGCAGCTGATTTAACACGGATCCGCTCCGCCGCGTCAACGGCGGATCAAGCCGATCAAACCCGGTCCAAATGCCCGTGATCCCACGGGGGTCCGACCTGGGACGGACCCCCAGAGGATCCAGCTGCTTTGACAGCTGGGAACCTGCTGGTTCGCAGCTGTCAAAGCAGCTGATTTAACCCGGATCCGCTCCGCCGCGTCAACGGCGGATCAAGCCGATCAAACCCGGTCAAAATGCCCGTGATCCCACGGGGGTCCGAGCTGGAACGGACCCCAGAGGATCCAGCTGCTTTGACAGCTGGCAACCTGCTGGTTCACAGCTGTCAAAGCAGCTGATCTAAGCCGGACTCCGCCGCGTCAACGGCGCATCAAACCGATCAAACCCGGTCAAAATGCCCGTTCCCCCGCTGGGATCCGACTGATCCGACACCCCACGACACCCAGCTGTCAAACCCCCCCGTCCACCAGCCGGCTCCGACCCCCAGAACCCCCATCCAAAAACCCTCGCGGGTTTGGATCGAGGAAAAAAAGCCCTCCCAGAGCCGGCTCGGGAACCTCGCTCTCCGTTAATCCTTGACCTCCCACGATTAAGCCCCCCCACTATTTACGTGCTGAGCATTATTAAAGCCAGCTGGCCGAAAAAAAAGTCCACGGTCCTGGTACCATAGCCCATTTTTGGGCCCGCACAGTGGAGACCTCTGGCGGCCGAAAACAGTACTGCACCGGATTTTTTGGGCCGCGTTTTGGCTCCATCTAGTGGCCGAAAAAAAGTACTACAAATAATGAGATCAAAGAAAATCTCATTTATGATCACACTAAAACCTTTGGTTTCAGAGAAGAAGTGATGAAGCTGAACTTCAATCATCAATCACATTTGATTCATATAGCACCTCTCATCCGGGTACATGAAAACACGAGGTGCTTTGACATTTTGATTGAAAAACAAGCAAGACCAAAAAATACAAACTGGGAGACCAATGCGCCCTGACGTACAACATAGAATGTATCCAATGTACAAAAAGATCAAAGTTCAAGGATTAAGGCTAAAAAATAATCAGTCCACAACAATAAAAAAAAAAATAAAAAACTTTATAAGAGATAGATAGATAAATAAATAAAACAGATAGCTTTAAAAAATGTTCCTCCGGTTCCTTCTCCGGTTACTCCGGTCCGGTGAGTTTGAGGCTTTTATGGTTTTTTCAGTGGTTTTTCCAGCGGTCCCCGGTCCCAGGGGAGACCTGAACCCTGATATTTAACACTCTGGTTATTCCAGATGAAATGGTGACGTTTATGAATCAGACGCCAGCACAGTTATGTCTGTTTATGAACATTTGATAACCGGATGCTTTATTAACCGCTAAACCACGTTTTAGGAGAAAATACTACAATTTGTTGGAAAAACTACATTTGGAATCAAGTGTCATAATCGAATTGTACTTAGATTTTGTTTTAATTAGTTCAGGTAATAATAGTAGCGGAGAAGTGGAAATGGATGAGCGTGTGAAAGTTGTGGGTCCAGTGAATGAGGAATTTACATTTCTAAACCGCCCCCAGACAGAGTCAGAATCAAGAATAAAACAAGAATAATGAGATGAAAATCTCATTTATGATCAAACGTCAACATTCCAGTAAATAATAGTATTTACAGGTGAAAGATATCAAATAAAAACACAAAACCAAACCAACCGAACCAAAAAAACTAAACAAACGGTGATCGTCATCATCGTCATCATCATCATCATCATCTTCATCTTCATCATCATCATCATCATCATCATCATCATCATCATCATCATCATCATCATCATCTCATCATCATCATCATCATCATCATCATCATCATCATCATCATCATCTTCATCATCATCCTCATCATCTTCATCATGGAGACACTGAGGAACCAGAACCAGAGTCCAAGTCCAGGATCCAACAGAGACGGTTTCTCTGAGCGGAGACTCTGGAGACTAAACTGACTAAAAAATTGGAGGCCAGTTACACTGTTGTGTAAAGATTATAAGATGTTAGCTCATGTATAGTCAAACCGCCTGGATTGTGGCATAACAAAACATGTTGATGAATGCCAGTCGGCTTTCATAAAAGGCAGAAATATACATAATCACACGAGGTTGATACTTGATATGCTGGATTATTGTCTGCCCCCATGTTTGGGCGTGTTTAGCTACGCTAGTAGTCTCCCGTTGTAGCTGGACAGGCCTGGTGAGGAACGGTGAGTAGCGGAGAAGTGAAAATGGAGGAGCATGTGAAAGTTGTCGCTCCAGTGAATGATGAATTTACATTTCTAAACCGCCCAGACGGCTCCATTGATAAAGGTAGAGTTATGTGTGTTTCTTTGAGGAAAGGACTTTGCTCAGCACCGAAGCAGCTCAAGTTTAGCCACGTAAATGCAAAGCACCCAGTCGCGTTTGACAGCACTAAGGGTGACATTGACAGACAGATCGGTGCAGCGTCGTCGGTGTTCCGGACCGTCGTGGTGAAGAAGGAGCTGAGTCGAAAGGAGAATCTCTCAATATTCTCCCAATCTCACCTATGGCCATGAACTCTGGGTAGTGACCAAAACGACAAGATCACAGATACAAGTGGCCGAGATGAGTTTCCTCCGCAGCCCAAGCCATGTTTTTGGGTTGCTGTTTTTGTTCCTTTCTGGACCTATTTTGTTTGGCAAATAAATGACTTTTATGTCCAATATGTTATAATATAAAGGAGAATAATTATAAAGTAATCATAGAAATATGACTAATATAATAACACAATTTGAATGATGACATGTTTAAACTATTATATGAATGATATTCCGATATTTTAAACATGTATGTTTACTCTGTAAACTGAGTTTTAGTAGCCTAAACATTGATTGAACATAAATAGCTGGTGCGTGTGTGTTCATTGCTCCTAACTGTTTATTTCCATCAGAAAGTCCCTGGTTGTAGCTCTGCTGTAGAATCTCTGCTGATAATTATTCATAAGTTTGCAGTGTCAGAACCACATCTGTCATGCTTAGAACAAAGTTTAGAAACATGTGGAAACCAAACATCCATCCGTTCCACGGACTCGCTGCTTCGGATCACGTGGTTCAGTCAAACAGCGACATCTGCTGCTGATTGGACGGACTTGGTGACGTCACAGCCGCAGCCGTGTTCTTTGGCCGTTATTGGAATAAATGTTGTTAAAACCTCCCCGTGTGGAAGAAGGAGCTTTCAATAACCCATGACACGGAAAGAATGTTGTTTTTAATCCAAGATTCATTTCTGATATTTAACACTCTGGTTATTCCAGATGAAATGATGATGTTTATAAATCAGACGCCAGCACAGTTATGTCTGTTTATGAACATTTGATAACTGGATGGTTTATTATGGTCCAGTGAAGACTAAACTGGACCCAGAGACACTGAGGAACCAGAACCGGACCAGAATCTAAATCCAGCACAGAGAGGTCCAGAGAAGCTGGTGATGAAGGTGTGGAGGTGGATCAGTCTGTCAGAGACTTCATAGAAGGACAGAGTTCCAGCAGGAACGTCCACGTAAACTGCTGCTCTGCCAGAGTCTGGACGTGGAGATGAGGAGGTGGTGGATGTGTAGCTGTTATTGTGACGGACACGGTACCGACCACCTGGATAACAGTCCAGACTCCAGGAATGATCGTTTCCTCCAAACCTACAGTCACCAGAGTTTCCTCTCCTGCTGATTCTTCTGTAACTCACTGATACAGAAACATCTCCGCTCCACTGGACCTCCCAGTGACAGCGACCCGTCAGAACTTCTCCACACAGCAGCTGAAGAACATCAAACCTGTCTGGATGGTCCAGCAGGCTCCTCCACCCTGACAGGAGGAGGAGGACGGGGGTCAGACCGGCTCAGTCTCTGTCAGGGGCTACTCCCGGGGCCTCTAGACACCCCCCCCCCCCCCCCCCCCCCCCCCCCCCCTCCTCCCATCAGGGGGGTGGGGGGGGGGGGGGGTGTTTAGAGGCCACCTGGAGAACAGTCCAGCCTCCAGGAATGATCGTTCCCTCCAAACCTACAGTCACCAGAGTTTCCTCTCCTGCTGACTCTTCTGTAACTCACTGATACAGAAACAGCTCTTCTCCACTGGACCTCCCGGTGACAGCGACCCGTCAGAACTTCTCCACACAGCAGCTGATCACAGAGATCAAACCTGTCTGGATGATCAGGATACGACTGATCCTCCCCCACACACATCATCTTCCTGTTGTCGTCAGACAGTTTGATGTCGTTGTGGACTGTGTTTGTGTCGACGGTGAGTCGACAGGAATCTGATGGAGAGAACAAACAAGCAGCTGCAGTTATTATTGATCACTTATTGATCACTGATGGACTCGTGAAGGAGTGAAGACGGTTGAATAAAAACACACGTACACTTCCTCAGACCTGGCGTCAGCCATCGTTGTCCAGCAGGCTCCACCCTGGAAGGAGGAGGAGGAGGGTCAATTCAATTCAATTCAATTCAATTCAACTTTATTTCTATAGCGTCTAATACAACAGATGTTTGTCTCTAGACGCTTTTCAGAGATCCAGAACATGAACATGAACATAAACATAAACCCCCGAGCAATGATTACACAAACAGACCGGCTCAGTCTCTCTCAGAGGAAGCAGAGATGTCACAGCTTTTTCTCAACATTTACACTTCTTTCTCGAAATTTCAACTTTTTTCTCGAAATTGAACTTCAACATTCATTTTGACATTTCAACATTTTTCTCTACATTTCCACTTTTTCCTCAAAGTGCATAATGAAAAGAAAATCTTCCTCCTCTAAAATATTATTTCTATTTTTCTCCTGTCTAGCCCTGATACTCTCCCGTATTGTGGTCATGTGACGATAACGATAATTAAATATACAATGTAATATTGTACAGGAATAAAAACCAGACTAAAACGTAGACTACAAAATAAAAGCTCTGCTAAAATGTGTCTTCATTTTCGTTGTCCAAAACGAGACTAGGAGTGAAACAATTCCTGGAATAATTTGAGTAATTGGATTAGAAGACATGACACAATATGAAACGTGTATGATTTGGGGACCTATAAGCAGTGGCGGAGCCAGAATGTAGCTAATGGGTGGGCCTGCAAAAATTTGGGTGGGCCTGATTTTTTACAAGTTCAGATGTGCGTACAAATAATATTGTGTAAAAAAATCTGGGAAGTTCGTTTTTATATTTTTTTATTTTAAATTCTAAATGTTAAGAAAATAGTTACACAGTTATACTTTTAAGGCAGACACAATGGTAACTGATCATGAATTGTCAATGGTTGAATTGAATTGGCCGAGGGACGGTGCAGTACTTTGTTCATGCCACGGCACGGCGACATTCTTTCCCTCGCCCCTTCCTGTTGGCGCCGTCACGCCCCTTCCTGTTCCCGCCGAGAGTTTGTCACGCCACTTCCTGTTCCCGCCGAGAGTTTGTCACGCCCCTTCCTGCTGGCGTCCATCTTTCACACGTTGCAGCCTCCCCGTCAGGTGGACGCCTCATCTCCTCCCATCCTCCAGGTAAGGATGAAAATGGTGTTTTAAACCGAGTTGTATCGGTTGCTGGTGACGCGGAGCAGCTCCTGAGCTCTGTATGGTTGAATTCCGACCTTTCTAGAGCGACGGGATGCTCGGCATGGTGGGGAGCCTGGGGCCGCACCTGCTCCCCGGGGAAGGATCCGAGCTGCACGTGGGTGAGTGAAAACGCTCTTTAGCCTCTTATAAAGGCATGTATTATTAGATTATATCCGTGCTAGACGGCCTCGGAAAAGGCTCTAATGCTGTGTGGCCCGTGTTGCCATGCTGCTTAGCTGCTTAGCTCGGGGCTTAGCCACTTAGCTGCTAATTGCTTAAAACATGCTTAAACCTGCTTAAACATGCTTAAAACAGGCTTAAACCTGCTTAAAACATGCTTAAAACTGCTTAAACCTGCTTAAAACATGCTTAAACCTGCTTAAAACGTGCTTAAAACATGCTTAAACCTGCTTAAAACGTGCTTAAAACATGCTTAAACCTGCTTAAAACATGCTTAAAACATGCTTAAACCTGCTTAAACCTGCATGCCTCTTAGTTACTTTGAACCGAAATTAAAGGGGGCCCTTTGTCATTTTTGTCAAATTATCTTTGCATTTGTGTGACTGATAAATGTCATTGTGCCGTTGTTTTGGCCGAGGGACGGCGACATTCTTTCCCTCGCCCCTTCCTGTTCCCGCCGAGAGTTTGTCACGCCCCTTCGTGCTGGCGTCCATCTTTCACACGCTGCAGCCTCCCCGTCAGGTCGACGTCTTCATCTCCTCCCATCCTCCAGGTAAGGATGAAAATGGTGTTTTAAACCGAGTTGTATCGGTTGCTGGTGACGCGGAGCAGCTCCTGAGCTCTGTATTGTTGAATTCCGACCTTTCTAGAGCGGCGGGACGTCGACCGACGGGATGCTCGGCATGGTGGGGAGCCTGGGG